>NC_030989.1:1208547-1282464 GCF_000149955.1 Fusarium oxysporum f. sp. lycopersici 4287 | reverse complement strand
CAAGTAAACTTGAGCGCCGCCATTGAGGAGGAATCGCTCCTCCGAGCTCAGCGTAAGACGCAGCGGCTGTCAAGCGAGTATACCCGCGATAATCCAGACGAGTATCGCTGCACCTGGCGACCCAACTCTTGTGCTCACAGATCCTGGCGACGAGAAGATTCCTGAGCCGATAATGAGTCCCACTATCAGCGATAATCCGTTCAAGTATGTCAAAGTCTTGTTTTTCTCCAACGACCCTCCTCCCAAGCCGCCGCTCGGCCTCGATCTTGATGTTGGTGCTCCAATGGGAGCGTAACCTTCGGCACCAGCCGTCGAGCTTAAAGGGAACATATTGGCGGAGAAGTCAAAAGCTGAGGATACTGAATACGATCGATTCATCCTGTTTGCAGGATTGGCACTGTCCAGGGGGTCATCTTGTTCGAGCGACAGTCTCCGCGACGACGATATGCTGGGCCTCGAAGAGATCTCTGTAGCCCCCTCTTCGTTGAGCTGACTTGAGCTAGCCAAGGAAGCGAGTTCCAGCGAGTCTCTCATATTCGACGGGAGTCCGTAAGGCGGCGCCATTGTGGTGTATGTGTAGTTGTCCTTTCCCCCTCTTCCCAGCGACTAGTTAATCGACCAATCCGCCAAGATCGAGGAACCACGAGTATTCAATTCGAGTATTTCAGCTGTTAAAGACCAATGCGCATAGCGGTTCGTCGTCGCGCAAACTTGAAATGAATGTGTTGAGCGATCGGCAGCCGAAGGATCTGAGAAAGCAAGATCTGTGACGTAGAGATCTCGGTGGTCGGTAGTTGTTTTGAAGTCTTTTTGAAGCAGTCGAGATTGAAAAGATGGGGTATAAAAGCACAATTAAGAAAGTATTCGTATTCGTCAATAATTGATTGATTGATTGATTGCTCATGAAGTCTCTTTTCATTCAATACCAAAAAGGGGCAATGTTTGCTTCGTTATAGTGGAACAGGACAAAGAAAGAGGGCCAAGTTGAAAAGATAGGAGTCGGCTTTACCCAACTCATCACAAGGAAGCTTCTTTGTCAATGCAAGTGCTGCTTCGCTTTTCCTTTCCGCGTATGGATCAGAAACACATTACCAGTCTAGCCTCGCCCCTTGCTCTCTTCAGTGGGGCCCAGCCACTCGCACCGCCACATATTGCTTACCTTAGTCACTCGTTCATGATTAACGTCAAGTCCATGATCATCGCATTTCCGACAACCCTTCTCAAGCACCACAACACCATGGGCTCCAACGATTATGCTGCTGTCGGTGGCGGTGGCGCCCTGAAACTCAAAGGCGCCAAAATACACAAGAAAAAGAAGAAGCGCGACAAGACCGATCTTGAAAAGAATCTCGATACTGGAAACAAGGACGAAGAGAAGAGAAGGAAGAAGGATAGAGAGGAGCAAGAGCCCCACGATGAGGATGATGAGGACAAACCCGAAGTCCAAAAGACGGAGGCTCAAAAGCGCCACGAAGAGATAAAAAAGAAGAGGGCAGGTCTTTCATTGCCTTATATTGTTGATATCATGCTAACAAGTCTATAGCTGCTCAAACTCGCTGAGTCTTCAAGCTCGCGACCAGAACTTCTCAAAACACATAAGGAGCGTGTCGAAGAACTCAATACTTACTTGTCCAGATTGAGCGAGCATCACGATATGCCCAGGATTGGCCCCGGTTAAGGATATCAGGACAGAAGGTTGAGTTGGTGGCGAATGTGTGTAGGCGGATGGACGGGAGTTGTTGGCGCTTTTGGTTATACCCTCGAATTAAACAAATATCCCCACAAATGCTATCTGTTGCATTGATCTACGGCATTATCAGAACCAGTCACCTGGAGTCGCGTAATGTTCACCCCTTGCTGGGCTGAAAGAACCAAAACCCTGTGTCAAGGAGTAAAGGTCAAGACCATTACGCACAACATGACCACATCGATTTGCTTGGAAATAGGGAAAAGAAAATCGAATATGCAAACGCAAATGCTTGTATTCGCTCATGTACTATGCATTTTTAAATACGATCCATGTTCGGCATATATGCTGGACGCCATTAATGAACTAAATCTCCCCCAAGATACAACCGTATGTGGAAGTTCTTGTCTATTGATTAATCCCGTCTGATGCTGCCCCCAAGTCTATTATCCTGATTTTATACCCATGAAGAAAGGACCGTGATATTCATAAAGATGAACCCATTCTGAATTAACTGGTGCCCGCAACGGGACCACAAGTTCGTTCGTCACGGGATTCGCGTGACGTTTTCGCTGGATGCGAGGTAAGGTCAAGTGATCAATATTCCATTTACAGGAGTATGAAACCACCGAAGACCATACCCACGACTGCGGCAAGAACTGAACCGACGGATCGAGGAGCGGCATTCTGAAGGTCAGGGTTGCTGCCGGCAGTAGCTTCGGCCGAGGGAACAACCTCAACCCAAGAAGTCGAAGTCATGGTAGTAACGCCACCATCCTCAAGCGTAGAAGTGAAGGTCTTAGGCACAGCACTCGAAGTTCGTCTGGTACCTGTTCCGGTCACAGTGCTTCGGTCAGACTTAGTCTCAGTCGCGCTTTCGGCATTGTCTGAGGTTTGTGAAGCCTCGTCTGTCTGAGTTGCGGTTTCCTGGTCGCCTGTCTCAATGTTAGCATATACGCTCAAATGGTAACCGTTTGCAAAAGTGTGTAGTCAACGCGGAGGCAATCAAGGGTCAAAAGACATTTTCAAGTTTTGGCGCACTTGCGATAGTCACGAAGTCAAGGCAACAGGTTGTGGAGATGGCACGAAACAGTAATATCACAACAGGTTTGGGGAATTGGATTCGCAGCAATGTCCCTGGAAAGAGCCCTGTTGCTGCTCGTCCGTCCCACATACCGGTGGTCGTCTCTGTCTCCTCTGAAGCCTGGGAGGCTGTTTCCGACTCTTGAGTTGGCCCGGAAGCTGACTCAGAAGTTAAGTCGGAGAGGACAGTGGTAGCTTCGGCGACAGTGGACGAGGGAACGGTGGCAGTTTCGATAACAGTGGAAGTATCATCAAGGGCGGTGGATTGAAGGGTCTCACCCGAAGAAGCCGTCTCGGACGGTAATTCAGAAAAAGAGGAGGTATCAGGCAAAGAAGTTCTTCGAGTAGACGTACTGGCAGCAGTGGAGGTTGCAGCACTAGGAGCAGAAGGATTGGAAGTTGAAGCACGAGAAGAGGGAGCAGTCTCAGAAGGTTCCTCTTCCGAAACGGACGTACCAGTGGCAGTGGCCTCGGAATCATCGGTGGTCGATTCAGGGGAAGAGTCCTCAGTGGACTCAGGTCGGTTCTCCGTGGTCCTGCGGGTGGTTCGCTGTGTAGAAGCAGCTGTGGATGCAGGCTCAGTAGGCTCCCCTTGAGATTCCGTGGCAGAAGGAGATGCTTCAGTAGCTGAGTCCTCGGTAGGTCGGGCAGTGGCAGAAGGTGGGCCTGTATCCGGGTTAGAGGTGGGTTCCTCAGGTTCTGAGCTCGCAGGGCGCGAGGGTGAGGAAGGCTCACTGGTGGCAGATGGCTGAGTAACTGACGGTTGAGCCTGGGTGTTTGAGGCCTCATCTGTGGCGCTGGCCTGGTCGGTTGACTCTTCGGCGGTAGCGGAAGGCTGAGCAGCAGTCTCGCTAGCCTCGTTCGTAGCAGTGGGTTGCTGTACGGTGTTTGAAGCACCACCAGAGGCTCCGCCTGAAGAGCCGCCCGAGGGAGCATTGGAAGCACCATCAGAAGCGGCATCGGTAGGGCCAGTGCCCTGCTCTGTATCGGTAGGCGCTGGTGTGTTTTGTCGTCGAACCATTTGGGCCATGGAATCGGAAAGATTTGGTCGATGAGCGTTCATGCCATGCTTTCCAACAACATCACCATGGCGGAGGTGTCCAGGGCAGAATCGGGTAGCACCTCCAATGGATGCTACACCGACGCCCAGAAGACAGCAAGCGGCCAAAGCAATCAAGGCCTTGCCAGCTGGGGATATCCTTCTGGTCTTTGTCCGTGGGATGGCCTGGGCAGATTCCGAATCCTGGAGTAGTGCTTCCTTTGACGACATGGTCCTCTCTTCTCGGTCAGTGCTCAACAATCCTGCTTCCATGCTGTAGTCGTTCTTGTTGTCGACAGATGCCATGATGTAGAAGTGAGTGAGAAGGTTTGAAGGATGGGAGAAGGTTGAGTTTTGTAAATTGAGCAGGGTGATATCAGGCCCGAAGAAGACTGGAGACGGATATGCAGAGGACGTTTAGCGGCTGAGAATAGTCCAGAATTGCGGACCCAAGACAGATGGCAGCTTTTTTGGGTTTGCTATTTGGGGATGGTACGCGAGACGACTGGCTGAGAGCAGGTGGTGAGGTTGAGGAGGCGAGATCCCAGACGGTGAGTGGTGAAGACAGTGCAGCAAACAAGCTAGGGTTCAAGAACGTGCAGACGACAGCCGGCAAGAGGGGTGATTCCCTTTATCGATGATGAAGAGTGTCGTGTGCCAAGCAGACAGGAGGTGGCTCTAGCGTCCGAGAGAGGAGTCTGCTCGGTTCTATGAATGGAGACACAGCTTGATGATGAGAAGATGAGAGAAGCAAAAGGGACCAAGAAGCGAATGGTGTGCCGCCTGCCGGTACTGTAAGCAATTGACAGTCGACCGAAGCGTTTGCGGAGTGTGAGCGAGGGAGTGGAGGAAGTGGAGGAAGTGGAGTGATGGGTGTTACACGAGCTGAGTCCGTCACGTCAAGCCAACTGCGAGATTGAACTCAAGTTCAGGGCGAGGACGAGGAGAGTTTGGTGTTAAATGCAACCTGTGGTGGTCAATCGTGGGTAGATGAGGGGGATCTGTCCTGCTAAAAGCCCCGGGACCTAAATTAGTCTTGGCAGGAGGAGGCTGAGCTGCAGACAACTATCACAATGGTCTAAGTCAGCTGTTTTCCTATTTGCTGCTGTGTCTTTGTTTTTGTCTGCTGAGTGGCAAAGGCCAAAGGCTGTTGGAGATCTAGACAAAATCGCTATGCGTGTTTCTTTTTTAGGCTTGGGAGGGAGCCGCTTGCAGTTGTTAACGACAGCCACCCGGGCACTAGACAAAAAGCTAGGCCTCGTCTAGCGCTTCTGTCGTCCCGCCAAGTTCAGCCGGCGGCCGGCTACACCTCCGTCTACTGGAAACCCAGTCGTAGAGGGAGGGTTGAGCACTGAGCAGCCCGGGGAGCCTGGAAGGGATGGGCTTTGGTGGAGTTTGGGTGCCCAAGGGCGGCTCAACAAGGCCTGTCTAGCCCTCATTTCTTGTCAGTAAACACAGTCCAAGACATGAGGCGTGCTGACTGCTTGACCTGAAGTTGACCAGAGATGAGCTGAAGCACTGACTGTCTGATAACAAGGGCACAACTGCTCATTCTTGGAACATCCAATTGCTATAGAAACTTAAAGAAAGGTTTCAGCCATTGTTTAGTATTGGCCGATACAAGCTGGGCCATCAACAGAAGTCGGTTGTCACAATTCCGATATGCGACCTTTGGTATGGTTGGTTCTTGGTTCTTGCTACACAGGCGTTCAACTTCATCGCCATGTAATCAGTTGCACGAGTATTTTTGTCGATGGTGGGCACCGTTGCCACATCCGTGACCCCCTGGTACCTGTCCTTCAGTTGCTCAGACGGCGGCGCCTCAATCAACCGTACGCCGCTAAGATACGAACCTTCATGACCTTTGTGATGTCACTGTGGATGTAACGGCAGACGGACGGGCTTGTATAAGAGGAGTATTGTGTGATTGTCTCCGTATGAACCCATCATGCTGCTCTTCGTATTCTTTAAAAAGCTCCTGAGACCCATGGGAAGTAAATTGACAGATTGGAGAGGAAGGGTATAGTAGAAGGGCAACAAGGGGTGAGAAATCGCCTCGTTCCCAGGTGAATACGAGGAATCGCCATAAAAAACTGAGCATCGAGGCGGGTCAACATTCGGGCCCAAGTCATTGGTCCCAAGATGATGCTCTGTTTTTTTTTTTGCCCGCATGGCCCCGATCCTCATTCCATGTTTGACCCACTTGATTTGTCCCCTGAACCCTGCCCCTGACCTTGGTGTTGTCTTTCCATCTCCACCTTCTCTTATCCAAGCCTTTCGGAGTGTTGATCGTGTCTTGCAACTTGGGGCCGTGATTATGAACACAATCAATTGACCTGGTCTGGAGATATGATCACCTCTGTGCAGCAGTGATGCATATCGACCATCAAGCAACTTGTCAGCGTGAAACTCGTTGCTGATGTTTTGCCATGAATCTTTGTTCTATGACACGCCCGGTTGAGACTTGTAATGGTTGCTCTTAATTGTCGTGATAAGCGACCAGGTGTGATATCTTTCAACTTTGAACTTGATTATTTGTGCCAACGTCTTTGTTCGTGTGACGGATCGACAAATTCGCCAACTGCGATGACGGAGATGCGCAATATCAAACTGCAATACGATGGGGAATTTCGGTTGATCCTTATTTTTGGTGCTTTTTGTCATAGGATGGAGTACGGAAACGTGCACAGTCCTTGTCTCCGGCGGCGTGTCCGTCCAAACGAAGCAAATTTTGGTGCCAAGCAGATATGATGTATGCAACCGGATCTGGCGGCTCAACAATTCTGTGTCAGAATTGTTGTTGACCGTTGATGATCAGTTTCTGCGAGATGATGCTCAGCCAATATCGTGTCATTCACAAAGCTCCACGCGGCCTACCTAGTTCTGGATACCTAGTAGGTAATGTCGATTCCGCCAACGTGGACCAGTGCATCTGAAAAAGAGAATGGCTGGCATAGATGAAATTCTATTGGGTCGTATGCAACCATGTTTGCACTGTAACCTCAGCTGTAACGATTAACCAAATCGCTGTTCAAGTCACTACACCCAAACTCGGAGCATGAAACTCCAGTCTTTTGTGAGAGCAGAAATACATACTAACTAATTGTGTTTTTGGATGTCTCCTCTGAATGGCAGCAAGCCAGCACGCACTTACGAGATGCTTCTTGGTTGTGAGACGCGCCAATGCAGCCATAGAGGCCTAGTATCAGTTGGTAGACCAACCAGAAACCACAATCAGACACAAATTGCTGTCAAAGTGCAACTGTCTCGAGACAAGCAAGTAGCAAGTTGGCTTTTAGGTTTTAGACCCAACTCTGAACCAATGGGATTGCCAAGGTTCGGTTTTGAGCTATGACTTGCGGTATAAAGATAAATGATTGTATAGTCTGGCGATAGTTAGCAATGGCCAAATGGCTTGCTGTTGTTGAATCAGCGGATATAGTTTGTAGACCATTCATCTGACATAACCAACAAGGTCCAGTTGACGTATGTATCATCCTTGTAAATGCTGGACACCTTAGACTAGAGGGCCTCGGTACAGATTGCTGCACTGCCTGTCTGCCTGTGCTGAAGGTCCAGGATGGGCGTGGGGAGACAGCTCAGGGTCCCACTGGCTGAAGGTTGAATGTATGTCTAAATTTAGACCACTCGGAAGCCCCAGTGGTTCGATCCGTCAGACTTGCGATACGATCTGATTGATAGTGAGTGACACTCACTGGTGCTGTGAGCTGTCGGTATCATCATTCCTGTTTTCTCTTCCCATGCACCTAGTAAAGAAGGTTGTGCATGTGATTTTGTTTCATTGCCGCTTTCTCCTGCTCTCCAAGGGATGGAAAAAAAACATTTGAGTTTGTTCTCTAAGACAAGGGAAGGAATCAAAAAGTTTATTAAGCAAGGAGAAATTTAGCGACGGCACTGGAATGTTGCAATATGAGGATTCAAAGGATATAGAAATTGGTAAGAAACATGAAGGGAGATACAAGATCAAAACAATTGGTTGGGTCTACCGAGCCCTTTAATTGTCATTGAATATTTACCTCATATAGGGTGTTTCTGTCAACTTCATCGATTCGATAGTGAATTTGTTCAAGGGGTTACCTGCATATGACATTGAGCCCCTCTAGGGGAGGTAAGAAAACTCGAAATCTTTAATGCTAAGTGACAAATAGACTTGAGTAAATCTGGTATATGCTTAGGAAGATTCTTGCCTAATTACTTTAGTACTTGAACCCAAGGTCCAAAGTTTTCTTGCTCCTCAAAGCCACGATCGATTGACGTGGCTCATGAGTGGCCGTGCCTTATGCATGCTGCTGACTGATTGAAGTTAGCTGACGAAACGCCCGATGGACAAGTCCACTATCACATGTGGACGAGGACAGATGCTCGAGCTTCTTCCAACAAAATCGACAACGTGGAGATAACTCCACTGACAGGAATAGCCTCTGATTCAAATCATTCTCACTCTCGTTATTCATCAATTTGATCCATTTGTTCGCGACACTCTCCTTGAAACGTGCTTGAGGCGCATACGCAGCCCTGTTGTCTTCCCATGATTGATATCGAGGTACCTTCAATACCCTCGTCATGACAGAACATCTCAGCCCCGACTCTTTAAATACCCTCGACCCCGACGAACAAGACAGCCTTCGAGTTCGATCGCGATCGCCTCACCCGTACCATCATCAGAATATAGACCTTCCGCATCTCTCAGATCGTTTTACACTGAGGAACCGCCAAGCGCAATCCGCCAAGACCGGTGACGCTGCTCCCCACGAACCATCGCCTACGGCATGGCCAAGTTTTCTCAAGGACTCGCCGCAGACGAGCGACAGCGGCTCCGAAGCTGACGACGAACATTATCTAAAAGGCTTACCGGCGCCAAAAGCAAACTTGCACAAAGGATTAAGAGGTCTCAATGAACCGCTGTCTGGCTTTTCAACACCTCTTCCATCACCGGCGCTTCTTGATAGTCATGCCATTCGCACCGTAGACAAGCCGCCCATGCCTACCGAGACACCGGAAACGAAACGTCTGCTCGAAGCCCTCAAAAAACGAAGAAGAGTCGTTGTTCGACGCATAACTGAGGCTGGCATTGTTTTAGCGCTGGGTCTGATGGTAGCTTCAAATTCCCAGGTATTGCAGCTCATAAAAATCTGGGGAAAAGGTATGCGCATTGCCTTCCTTCTCATAGCTTTGAAATAACCATTATAGATATTCTACTCTGTGGTCTTGTATATGCGGGACTACTCGCTTTGTATCCTGTCCGAGTCGTCGCTTGGGCATACCGTAACAGGACACCATCTCACCCAATACCTCTCGAGCTTCCTGCGCACTTCGACCCCGCTCCCATATTATACCCTTCGGCGATTACTCTATATGTCTCGCTTCTTATTTCGTCAAGCAACCCAGCAGCGATTCTACCTAACCTTATTCTGAGCCTTGCTTCCATTCCGCAGAGCGTTATTCCCAAGGTCGATCCTTATGCTACATATGATGTACTAGCATGGGGCCTAACTTGCATTCCATTAATCTGGAGCCCAAAGCAGCGTGAATACTTCGAAAGCAAGCACCCGGAATCTTTTATTTCAGGAGAAACAGCTATTCTACTGTATCCTCTTCACCAAACTTTGTGTGTGACATTGCACTATCTCACTACAACTAGTCTCTTGACAGCTGAGCTCCAGCTCTTGTCAATCGCACTTATTAACGTTTTGCTTCTAGCTTCTTCACCCCAGGTTCTGATTCTCAAAGCCCTGTTGTGGGGTGGCGGTCTTTCTCTCCTATTCTTTTGTGGACGTATCATAAGCTGGGGAATTGCTTTGGCCAGAGTGCCGAAATGGAGATTTCGGAGAGTGTCAGTCTCTCAGCGGCCGCCACTCTGGAAGAGCTTCAAACAAATTTTCTCGCTACGACGGCTGAAGCACGAATTATTAAGACCAGAGTATGAGGATGCTGTGTATGATACAATTGGCTCATCCGAGGACGAGGCAGGCCCATTGTTCAAGAAGCCTACTCGAGTTCGAACCCTTGGACCAAGCTCCCCGAACCCAGCAGAACCTGATAGTGATCCCTCTTCGCCCACGGCTGCAGATGGTTTCGGAAACTGGTCTTTTGCACGGAGACATACCTTACCACACCTTGATCATGGAAATCGACGTAACGCGACGCATACTCCTTCAGGGCGCAAAAAGCGAGCAACTTCCATGTCCGTTCGGCCCTTCTTCAAGCTTACTCAAGAGCAAGCGACTTTGAGGAAATGGCTCTATGCTGGATACGTCTACTTGAGTATAATAGCTATCATCCTTGGTGGCATTCGAACTTATGTACAATGGTATGCCCTAGATGGCAATGAGCCTATTGGTTGGGCTTTGGGATATCTCTTCGGCGACTGGTCTTGGTTCCGATATCAAGTTGTCAGTCTGAACTTGGAAAGATGGATATGCCTGCCTCCGCGAATTGACCCCACAGACGACAAGCAATGCCACTCTGGTTGGGTACAGCACGTTCGCCATAACGACTTTGGAGAAGCAAACACTCGACTTCTGTTGAGTACTTACTGGATGGGCATCTTGATTCTCGGGCTCATTATCGTCTTCCGTCTGAAGGACATCTATGAGGTCGATACACGGCGGAAGGTGTTCCACTTTATGATGGTTGGCATGTTTTTGCCCGCAACCTTTGTCGATCCCACGTATGCAGCTCTTGCCCTGTCTCTAATTCTTGCGGTCTTCTTGATCCTGGATCTTCTGCGAGCAAGTCAGCTACCTCCACTATCAAAGCCCATTGCCTCATTCCTAGCACCATACGTCGACGGCAGAGACTTCCGTGGTCCAGTTGTCATCTCGCACATCTTTCTTCTAATTGGGTGCGCAATTCCTCTCTGGCTGGGCCTTGCTTCTCTACCACGCTCTGGATCCGGCTACCTCTCTGGCTGGGAAGTCACAACTCGAGATGTCAGTCTTGTCTCCGGAGTTATCTGCGTGGGTTTAGGAGACGCAGCTGCTTCTCTTATCGGTCGTCGATATGGACGTCGGAAGTGGCTCTGGGGAGGCGGTAAGAGCCTCGAGGGCAGCGTCGCCTTCGCTGTGGCTGTCATGCTGGGACTCGGTGCCGCTAGTATGTGGTTGAGAATCGGTGGTTGGCCTGCTGCAGGTGAACAGCCTGGAGTGATTGTTGGCACACGAAACGCTGCGATGTGCGCCTCCATGGCGAGCTTGACGGAGGCTGTTCTTACTGGCGGCAACGACAACGTCATCGTACCAGTGGTGTTGTGGACATGTGTGAAAAGCCTGGGTGTTTGATATAAAAGTACATCAAAGGTGGCGTTCCGGTGGTTTCTTTAAGACGGATGCTTGATATAGAGAGCAAAACATGGCAGACGGCTGCATAGACGACGTAATGTTCATGACAGACTTGAAGATAGTCTCAATTTAGGGTATTTATTCCCCTACATGTTTTAGTTATACCCCTTTTTCAATTACAATAATGTAACTCAACTCTCTCGTGATATCTTATGCTCTCCCGACACCAGCGCCCATGCACCTTTGTTATGCTTCCGATTCTATATGTTACACTGGTTTTACATTATGACATGAGATCCTCCAGGATTGCCTCTAGCTCGTCTTTTCTAAACGGCAAGCTCAGCAACTCTGTTCCTAGAGCGTCCTTCATACTCGTGATTATTTGATGGTCATGAAATCTAGTCTTCGTTAGTCATGATTGTGTAACGGAAGGCGACAATGAACGTACTCTTTCAGCAAGGTTCGGAAAGCCATCTCGGAACTGCAGATGAACTCTTCCACGGCCTTGTTGTACACCATTCGATACTCAACACCAGTTGGCTCATCGCCGCTGTCGCCCTCCTCCTCAATAGCAATGAGCACCTCGCCCACCAAGAGGCGGAACAAATTCTTGGCGTTCTCGGGCAAACTTCGTAAAACAAACGCAACACCTTCTCTACCATTGACTCGGTGAGCATTCCTCCCGAGAAGCTCGTGTACCTCATCCACAACATTCAGCTCGGCACCATATGGGGCAAAGGTCGTGCAGTCGTGGAACACCATATTAAACGCAGATCGCACACCTATGTCCCATAGTAGTGCAAAGTCTGGTGTATCAGCTGAGCACACCAACCGTATTTGAGGATGCGCCGCGAGTTGCGCTAGAGCAGACTGCGAACCGGATTTACGAAGAGGCGCTGCATCGATTGAGTTAACAACAAGAGTCAATGTTGAAGACGTTGTGGCGAGGTGTGATAGAATGGCAGGGACCATGACGGCAGGTTGCGTTAGAGGAATGCGGTGACTTGGATCAACAGCCGCACCAATTGTGCTCAACACCTCGCGCATAGTGGTGTTGTGGGCGTAACCATTGATTATAACAATCTTGTCCCCCTTCTCCTTCCTAATGGAAGAGTACAAGTGATCGGCAAGCTTATGCAGGAGACGTCGCTTCGAGCCATAACCATATAGACACAAACTGAACCCTTGCGATAACTCAAACGCCCATTGCGGGAATGATTCGGCATGTAGACTCTCCAAAAATTCGATATCGGCCTCATGGTGATCCTGAGTTTCCCGCATAATAGTAAAGTATTCGTCGTGTGTAAGTAGGACGAGTGATCCCAGAGTATTATTCGAAGTCTTCGCCCGCCCAGGTTTGTTGTGCGCAAAGTATAATTCGTGAGGAGGCAAGTCGCGAGGAGGAGTCGGAGACCGAGCTGGTGCTTTCCGCTGAGCTTTTCGGCGAGGTGTCGATTTCGAAGGTGTCGCAGCTTCATCTACACCTGATGCTTCTGTGGAAATGGCAATGTCGCCCTCGAGCGCTTCGTCTTCACTAGATTCGTAGATTTGCTGCGCAAGACCATCGTATTCCTCCTCATCCGTAAGGTCGTCGCCAACAACATGTTCTATGAGAGCTCTCGTACTCTTTCGCTTGGCAGATCTATCTGCTCCTCCAGGTGTTGCTCCATTCAGAGCAATGGGCGTTTTCTTGTTTGGCGTTTCAAAAAGAGCAGTACGGTTTGCTTTCGGTGTGGGAGTTTCGCCATTCACAGCCTTCTTTGGTGGTCTCCCTCGTCGTTTTGGTGCAGGTTTAGGGGTTTCATCTGGGTCGACTCTTGATAATGATTCGGATGAACTTGCATCACTGTCTCCTATCACATCTCGGTGGATTCCTTCTGTATGACCATTCGTTCCGGTGGTGGCTTTGGGCGAATGATGAGCTGCACTTCGTTGTCGCTTTACTGGTGATGTTTCGAGGTCGCTTTCGGGAATGGGTTCGAGATCTTGGTGCCCTCGTTTTCGTAAGGATCTTGGAAGATCTTGTTGAGTATCAGGCTGAGGTACTGCCTTTTTTGGAGGCATTTTGTGATCGCTGAGGCTGGCGGAATCACTTGAGTTTCCCGAAAGCCAACTTTTTGTAATTGTTGATGTAGTTTCTGGAATCGGTAAAATGAATACAGAGCCCAGGCGCGTGGTAACTACTAGTAACGCGCCTGCTAAATTGGCAGTGGCGCTTGTGGCGCCAATGCATGTGGCGCGAGCTTCACTTCCAACGACAATTCATTTTCACATGCTCTCTAGACTAAGTTATACGGATTTTATAGACAACGGAACGATGTTGAATCTAAATCTATCAGCCTCATTAAATATCACAAGGCTTATCTTTAAGCCGAGTCTGTGTCTACCTCATCACACAGTCTCAACTTTTAATGACTTGCCGATTCCTCTAGAAAAAGGCTTGCAAAAAGATGGTCGAAAAGTAGAGATCAAGGCTGTTGTTCTCGACAAAGACGATTGCTTTGCTTATCCTGATAGTATTGAGGTGTATGATTCTTACAAGGTGCCTATAATTTGTACCCCGCCTGATACTCAAGATTGTCTGCTAAATTGGAGCATAGACTCACTTCGAAAAGTTAAGGTTGGCTTATCCTGGTCGCAAGTTACTTGTGGTGTCAAATACTGCTGGAGCAACGTCATGGGATAAGAATTTGAAGCTAGCTGCAGAGGTCGAAGAGAACACAGGAATCACTGTGCTCTCGCACTCGGTCAAGAAGCCAGGTTGTGGCCAAGAGATCATGGAATATTTCAAAAAGCACCCAGAGACAGGAGTGACGGATCCTGCACATGTTGCGTTCGTCGGTGATAGACTGACGACCGACATGATGCTTGCAAATATGACAGGAGGGTGGGGTTTTTGGGTGAGAGACGGAGTAATACCTCTGGAAAAGAAGAGTATCGTGAGTCGCTGTCAGCCCCTCAACAGACGGTAAATCGTCATAAGGCAACAACTGGCAACAACTGACAACACTAGTTCTCGAGATTGGAACGACCTTTGGCTTCTTTCCTCTTTGCTAGGGGTATTAGTGCTCCTGAACCCCGCAGCATCTTTGAGGAGTAGTCATGTCGGAAGGTGTCGAAGGGAAAAGTCAGAGTCAAACGGCTCGTCTGAACTTCTCCGTTTACATTGAATCACAATGCGACCTGCTCCATTGTCCTTCATTCAGTACGGGCACCTGACCTTTGATAAGCATTCGCATGGCTTAAGCAGACAATGCAAACGGGACTGAATCACTCATCTATTGTCCTGAGCCTATAAAGCTGCGTTCGTGATCTTCATTCTTTACTCTGATCCTCTTTCCGCACTACCATTCGATATAGGCATCGTCGCTTGCCTTATATACTCTGCCTGTTGTACTTCGTTATCGTCACTTTTTTATATACTTGCTTCTTCACTCTCCTCTCTTCTTTGGTCCACCCTAACATTGGGCCTCAACCATGGGTGGAAAGACTTGGTCGGTAGACGAAGAACGAATGCTCTGGGAAGTCGTTGTTCCTCGCTCAGTAGCTGCTGCTAACCCAGCTGATCGAGGCATGAGCTGGGAGCAATGCGCGCAATATATGAACGACAATGCTGGTGACATCGCCCAACGCAACTATACTAAGAACATGTTATGTGAGTTACCTATGCGCTTCCAATACCTTCTAAGGTTTCTGCTGACTCTGATAGACGAGCATCACTACCAGAACATTGTCAAGGGTGGTTCTTCCCCGAATGCTGGCCCATTTGTTGAACGGCACCTACGCTTGATCGGTTAGTCTGGTACGATTTCCCCTTCGATTCCAAGGTTCTAACAGATAACAGAATGGTACAAGAACCATAGATCACCTCCACCGGCTAGCCCCCCTCCAGTTCCGCGACCCCTTCAAAACCCTGAACTTACCGCGCTTTTGAGCGAGCAGTCGAAGCCCAAGAGACGACGGGGCAAGAATGCAACCAAGACTCGAGTCGCGGAGAATCGAAATGCACTGCCCACTATCGATGAGGATGGACCTGGACCTGGACTGAGTGGCTCAGGCACATCCAGCGTCCAATATGTTCGTTCGTTCGCTCCGTACGATTGGGCTCAGCAGCAGTCTTTTGAAGAAAACCAGTCACCACCAGATGACCCGAGGGCGAAGTATGCACTCGATTTTCGCCCGCTGCCCAGAACAGTGCGTGCTGCCAGACCTGGAGGCAACTTCTTGAGTCGACCCATGGAGAAATTGGAAGGCGGGCTTTGGCGCCTCGTACCTGAAACTCGAGAGAACGAGAACCTTGGAGAATCGATGTCCATGGTTCCACGAAACAGCAATGTCCAGGCTCGACATTCCAGGGCGCAGGAGGAAAGCTCATGGACTCGGCCATATACTGGGCCCCCTCAGCGGTCCCCTCAGGGACCTCAAGGAGGGAGTCTACCTTCTATCCGTCAAACATTTCCTTTCATCAACTTTAGGCAGCCTCCGAACTCAGCCCCTCTTCGTGAGACATCACATCAGACTGGCAAGCGCGGCTACAGTGGTGGCCAGGACCAGAATCAGGCCCCTAAGCGACGAAGACTTCCTGACCGCCCTGTCCCCCGTCAAAGCAACCAGCAGCCATCGAGCCAGAGAAAATGAATCATGGATAATTATGGACGACGGGTTGGCCCACATTGTGGCAAGAAGACCTAGACATTGGACGAGGACGAGTGAGAGATTGAGAGCGGGACGTAAATTGTAGTCAAAGGGGATGCATGAAGAGACTTTTTTTTTGAGCTTTGAAGATATGTGACTAGGAGGATAATTGCTGAGACTTGACAAGAGGAAATGTATTATTAGAGCAACAACTTGAGGGCAGCAGTTTGTTATGACAGCCTTGTTGATATTTGAAACAAACAACAGTTATGCAAATCCCGGAATTAATTTTCCCATGAGCCCGTGACCTCAACTTCGTTTCCTCCTTTGCTTGTTCTTTTACATCTTCTAACCTTTGAACAATAAAACTGATTGATTGTCTATCCGGGCGGGCCCGCCGAAGTCGGCATGGTGGGGCCGGATCTCCGACAACGCCCCCCGAAAGGCGGTGATACTTGGCAGAAATAATCTCCCGAAAGATTTCCCCAGAGAATCTCAAGTCCATCCGGCCGTAGCTAAACCCGCCCTCCCACTTTAACGACCGTGTTCCTCATCTCATCTAATCACAACCATGAACTTCCCGGGAATGACACCTTCAGGCGGCGCCGCCGCACCGCCTGGGATCGGCGGGCCTCAAGATCCTAATGTTAAAGCTGTACGTGGATGCGCAACTTGCTCGGAATTTCGCGGGGCGCATAGCTGACTTTGAGAAATATAGGTTCAATCTGCGATGGAGTCTTGTTTTGGAAAGTCAGTCATGTCGGGAGTTATGGGATTCGGTATGGGTGGTTTATTCGGAATGTTCATGGCCTCTGTGCGTTCTATCTCCAACTTCGAGCCGTCATCCCAAGCTAATATCCCTGCCAGATGTCCTACGATACACCTTACCACACAGCCGCCCCCGGTAGCCCGCAAAGCACAATCACATCGCTTCCTCTCAAGCAACAACTCAAGATCGGATTCAAGGATATGGGAACACGATCATGGTCTATGGCCAAGAACTTCGGAAAAGTTGGCGCTTTGTACTCTGGCGTAGAGTGCGGTATCGAGGGCCTGCGAGCGAAGAACGATCTTACCAACAGTGTCGCCGCAGGATGTTTGACGGGTGGTATTCTGGCCAAGAATGCTGGCCCTCAAGCTGCTGCAGGTGGTTGTTTGGCTTTCGCAGCATTCAGTGCGGCCATCGATGCATACATGCGATCACCACCCAAGGACGACTAAATGCTGGCAGCTGATATAAACAAAATTGGGGTTCGAATAAGCGGGTTAAGAGATGTATAAATATGCTTGGATTTTCTACAGACGTGGGAGTTTACGGTAATCATATTCTAGAGCATAGGGCGGCGTTGGGAGACGGACTCTCTCCTCTTTTGGAATCTTCGCCACTGAATGTACGAAGGCGGCACAAGGATAGATATGGAGATGATGATATGGCACTTGTATTAACAGGTATTTTAAGACCCGCACTTCATAGAGGAACTGCTCATGCAGAGTCCACGAGTCTACACTGTAATCTTAGCAAAAGAATTTATTTCTGCAATGACTGTCTATCTCATAAATGCAACCTGAAGACCCCTTTGTTC
Organism: Fusarium oxysporum f. sp. lycopersici 4287; assembly: GCF_000149955.1. NCBI lineage: Eukaryota > Fungi > Ascomycota > Sordariomycetes > Hypocreales > Nectriaceae > Fusarium > Fusarium oxysporum. Next base: position 1,265,136 of record NC_030989.1, on the reverse strand, counting down.
TTAACGCCGCGCTTTCAAAAGAGCAAACAGCACACGTTCAGCTCTGGACATACTCAGACTCAACTTGCTTGGTATACTTGAAAAGTGCCAAACTCCCAATACGCATTCTTAAATGCTTCAGGATTGTTGGCAACGAGATCAGTGCATTTGCCCGAACCTGAAAATTGTCAGCATTACTTCCTTACAAGTATATGGGCCAACTTACATCCAGAGTTGTCCCAAACGTGATAGACGAGACTGCCACACAGGTCGATATTGGCAATGATACTCTGGTTCTTGAAGTGCGTGCCAATGTTGCAATGTGTGTTGGGAAAGTCGGCAACAGCAGTACCCCAAGTGTCGGGCTTTGGGTTGTTTCCTTTAATATCTGATGGTATAGAGTCTCTGCCGAACTGCCACATGCGGATGCCTTCATGCCGCCATTCAACCGCCATCACACCTCCCCCATTCTTATTGAAGACAGTGCCGTATCCCGCAGGCTCTGACAGAACGCCACAGCCTGCATTATCGTCCTTTTCGTGGTTGCAGTTTTTCTGCAGTGTCTTACCTGTGTCCTCGCGGCGTACGTCCATTGAGCAGTCGCCGGTAGTGTGCAAGGTCATTTGATTCCCATCTTCGGCTTTGTTTGTCGACTCCATCACATCAATTTCTCCATGATTCGGCCAGTTGAAAGGGTCTGTAAGCCAAAGGGCTGGCCATGTGCCGCAGCCATAGGGAGTATGCTTGACGTCGAAGATGAAAAGGCCGTTCTCGTATGTCTTCTTGGACTCGATTCGAACAGAAAAGCGACCAGTAGATGCATTAGGCTTGTCGTTGGGGCCGACAGAAGTGTCGACTTTGATAACGGCAGTGCTGGGCGAAGCATATGTGAGATTCTGGAGAGTGTTAGTTGAACATGATACTAAGTAGTGTTTTGTTTTGTGGCCAGCAGGGGTTCCTTACAAGAAGCTCTGCTTGCGCTTTTGGAACGTAATGAACGAAGCCCTCAGCTGAAAAGAGGCGTTAGTACTGCAACCCTTGAAGTAGGAGGTAGTTCTTACTGGGGTCGTATCCTGTGAAATAGTTGAACTGATCAAAGAAGGATTCACCCCCATCTGGGCAGTGGTTAGCGGGTCTTTTCATCCAAGCTGAGGATGATAGGCACTTACATGTATCTTTCAAGCTGTACGATAATGGTGTGTAGTCTGGATATATATTCTTTCTAGCTTTTCCCACGGCGACAGCAACAATTATTATCACTATGACAATGATGACTATGATAATAGCAGCCCAGACTCTCTTTCGCCAGTACCGAGGATTCCACCAGGGCATTGTTGAGCTCGCATGACGGACTTCCTGGCCTTTACGAGCCAGCATTATCTCGTCGTAAATTGGAGGTATCTCTCCAGGCTTGACGCCAGATGAATACCGCGACATGTTGACGAAGTTGAAAATGGAAGAACTGGAGAAATAGGTGAGTGAAGAGTTGAAGCTGGAGTTGCTTGTATCAAGTGATGAATGACAAAAGAACAAGAGGAGTGAAGAGAAGAGAAGAGAGTTGGTGATAGATAGAATGGAATGCAATGCAGAAGAGATGGATGTTGATGGAGATGGGTTGTCTCAGCCTCGAGTACACCCTCTCAGAAGCATATGAATCAAGTTTCTTTTTTTATTCACAGGAAGGAGGAAGTGAGGAATTTCTGTTGAAACATTTGAGGGAGCAAAGCAGCTCTCCTCCTTCCTTCAAGACTGTGCAGCTGCAGATGGTCGGGCGCACATCCAAGGCAGCCCGTGGGTGATTCACAATCCCTTTCTATAAGACGAGGTAAGGTACCTACCTGAGAAATGGGAAAGTTTATTGGGCATTTGACGTAGGTATCATGAGCAGCAAATCAATATACAAGGGTACTTAACGGCACTCGCCCGCCCATGGGGCATCCCCCACATGCCGTCTTTCCGATCTGCCTACTCCCTAGCGCATGCATCGCTTTGGTGTGGGCTGAAGTTCGATGCTGATGATGATATCCGCGTAGCCGTGCAGCCGTGTTAGCCATGAGAGGGTTCAGGGGTAACACGAGAGACCACAAACAAAACCACTGATAAGTCAGAGTCTCAACAACGTTTCCGAAATCACTACAAAAATAGTTCGTGTTGATTGCATTATCTACTTTGTCTCAAGGGATAGCTTAAATTCGGAAATGGCTGCTAAGAGATAGCGAGACGCGTAATCTGCAGACCAATAACTGACAGAAGCGTGTAAACTCAACACTACCATGAATCGATGACCGGAAATACGGCCTGGCAACGCGTCATTTTACTGATGTCTTTATTTATAATCTCCACTGAAAAGAACGAGCTCGAATTATTTAAGTTCGAGAGCTCAGTGGACATTGTCTTATTTTGGTGCCGACGCTAACAGAAATTGAGGATAACTTACACAGGCCTGAGACGTACGAGACATGCCGTGAAGCCGAGAGCCGCTTACAACTTGTCTGAGGGGATAGAAAATGATGTTGTCGCGTGCAAGGGACTCGGCTACCATTGCAACATAACTAGACATAGCTCCTCTAGCTCCTATAAGAAATATCAAGGGAGCGTTTAAAATGCTACCAAGTATCACGCCTCGCTCATCGTCCATGTAACATATCAAGATCTCCGATTCCAAATCCCACTCCGCCAGTAGATCCTCGACTGTAATAACAAAAAGATTTCGTACAAAAGACATCCAGTGCCTCCCAGCATGGGTTAGACAGTCAATGTCTTTGAAATAGCCACAACAGCACAAAGCCATGCCCCAAGATCAGTCGTTAACATCCTCAAATGATTAACAGCCAACCATCTCTCCAGCATCCCAACATTATCCGTCCCCTCAACAGCGCAATTATCCTCCCACAGCGCCCTGAGCTTCCACGCTACAGCAGGCACATATGCAAGATGTCCCAGCGCCAGTGCAGCAGACCAGCCGTACCAAAATAGTGAGCCGCGAGACCGGAGTAAAGCGCGGTCAGTCCAGATATTGACGATCGAAGTGCTGAATGTTAGGCCAATGAAAGTGAGGACCGCCCATGGGCCTGAACCGTAGAAATTACTGATGTAGCCTGGGAGGATCTCATTGGCCTTCTTGCGCTCAATGGGAGACTTGGTGAAGAGGGTGAGGAAGAAACTTTGGTCACGGGCGAACCAGAGTGTGATGCTTGATGAGACGAGGGGAGCTGTTAAGAGGAGGACCCTAGGGTTGAAAAACGCCCCAGAGGCCATTTTGATGCAGCTGAATTGATTAAAAGGTACAAGACTGAAATCAACTGAGCTGTGAGTCTCGATACTCAATGAGAAGATTTTGCTTAACTTCAAGGCCAGTTTTATATAAATTAGTCTTGGAGAGTAAAAGCCTCCGAAAAACATCGACTTTATGCGACCCTGGGATGTTACTGTTGCTTCTCTCATCATGGCGATCCTTCAAACCCTCCTCACGCGCTACTACGACGCCAAACCCTCCGATCCTGCAGAAACTGATAACCGAATAATTTCGAAAGATCAGCCCTGTCGTACGATGTCGGAAAATCTAGCATCACGTCTCCTGATTATTTTCTTGTCCCAAGAAATCATAAATTTCATTTTAATAATCGTTGCTAATTAGGTAGGTATACAGCTCATGTTCTACTCAACCTCCAACCTAAGTGCATCATACTGAACATACACTGATGTTGGCAGCACAGCAGACTCATAGTTCGTAGCGTTGTAAGGCAAGCTCAGAATGATCTCATTCTCACCCTTCTTCAGCAACTTGGCATCAAACTCGAATTTATGAGCGATATTGTAGCAGCTCACTGAGGAGCGAACAGCACAGGAGCTGCTGTGGTCGTAACTTAAAAAGGTCAGCATAGCTCATCTTCGAGAGATCCAGGTTCGACTTACGGAATAACCCAAGGCTCAAGATCCTTGCCGTTGATGTTCACGGTATACATGAGGTTCGAGTGAGGCTCAGAAGCATTGTAGATATCCGTGTTTCCAGCAGCAGTCTTGGCACCCGCAAGTTGAACGGTAAAAGTCGCATGCTTCTTGTGCTTGACCTGCGACTCCTTCAGATCGAAGGCAATAGTCCAGTTGTTGACATTGCCGTCGCCAACATACTGCTCTGGGCGTACGGAGTTGCCCTTTCCTCCGAAAACACTCCAGTGGACGTAGTTGAGATCCTTGCCGACATCGCTCTCGCCAACCTTGAAGTTGACACCCTCAGGGAAGTCCTTGACAAAGTCCCAGTTGGCCCAGTAGATACGGTACTGTTCCGGCTGCAGCGGCTTGGATGTATCGGGCTCGAAGCCATGGCGGTATTCACCAGAGGTCTTGTCAGGAGTACCAATTCGCCAGAGTTCCTTGCCTGCGGACTCTTCCCTCCAGCGGACATTCTTCTTCTCAGTCTTGCCAGCCTTGATCTTGACCTTGTCCTGAGTGTATTGTCCAAAAATGTTATCGGCATAGACGGTAAGACGATATGTTCCAGACTTGACTCGAGGAATAGTAGCACGGCCGCTCTCATCGAGGTTAGCCCAGTACTGGTAGGCCTTTGTGTCGAAGACATTGTCTTGGAAGTCCACGCCGCTCTGTGCGAGAACAGCAATGGCATTCGTGGCCCCCTTGGGAAGATCGACCTTGACCTCGAAGGACCCTCTGGATTTCGTTGGTACGTAGTTAGGAACGTGCTTTGCAATTGAATCGTAGAAATCGGCATTCCACTCAGGGTCAGCGTATTGAGCTGCATCGGCCTGGGCTTTCAAGATGTCGGTCTCTCCGGGGAAGCGGTTGAAGTGGAAGTATTGCTACGAGAAGTTAGAGAAATTAATATGCTAGATGCTTCAGATAGACTTACAGGTCCAAATGTTCGGTCAAATCCATTGGTAATGTTGGGCTACACAGGTTAGTTCTAGTCTTAATAGAGAAGTGAGTGGACTGACCGTTTGATCTCCATGATGGTTAGAGCTAATATAGTTGTAAAGAATACCATCAACAACCAAATCAGAATGCAGGGGTCCACCAAAGTAGGTGTCTTTGGTGTTCATGACAAGCCAAGCACCATATGCATCTCCATCTTCGGTTTTGGAACCATCAGCGAACCTTTTATCTGTCAGTCAAATATCCCAAAATGCCGAGACGCATGAAACTCACAGTCCATAAGCATCAATATCACGCCAGCTGTCTTGGAACGTATACTTGGTAAAGTAATCCGCTTCCTGCTTAACATAGGGATCATTGGGTGTGTTTCCTAGATACCATGTAGCATCTTGTACCACAACCTGCTTCTCCTTTGCTTCCTTGCCCGGGAGAGGCGCATATTGCTTCGTGTTGGTCAGGAGATGAGTCCACATGTCGTTATTCGGTCGGAAGAGGGTTCGAAGCTCCTGAAGGTTGCGAAGGAAGGGCTGCTCCTCGTTGTGATACGCGACTCGGCTGAAGGTATGGAGCCCAGTTTCTCCATCTCTCAAGAACCAGTATTGCTCCAGAACCTGACCTGTCTCGGTGTACGTGTCGGACATGACGATACCGCCATAGTCCTTACCCTTGCCATCTTTACCCTTGAAGAGTTTGTACTCAGGGGCCACGGAACCCGGCGTCCAGAATCCCTTGGGCGTGCAGTAACAATCAAGGTAAGGTCCAATGCCTGTAGATCCAGATGGGCTACCGAGAAGGTTCGTTCCGTCAAGAGTGAGCTTTACAATGGCGCCGCCCTTCTTCTGAACAGCCGCATATAGTCGGTCGTTTGAAATCACCAACTGTGTATCGGTCTCGGTCGCATTGAGAACCGCAGCTACCAATTGAGGTGCCTGAATCAACGAAACGAGGAAAGCTGCCGAAAGCTTGCGGAACTTCATGGTCAAGGCTGCAATGGGTGTAAGTGGCAGAAGCTATCGATCAACAACTCCAGGACGATCAATGCGACCCCAACTCTCTTTATAACTACAGAATTCACCCATGACCCCACAAATAACCCCCAACAACCTTGTGGGGGATGAAGCTTTCATGAGAAGGTGAGCGTAGCTTGGTCATGTATTTCCCCATGGGGACGTTGTCGATCACATCTTTTCAGGCTAAGACCGAACTTTAGCAAATTATTCGGGAGAAATAAAAGCCCCTTGCTCTCGGTTTTCGGGTCAAAGATCAGCGAGTATCAGGGGAAAGCTAGCTTCACGCAGGCAAATGACCTTGTAAACCTGGTCAACACCATGGCGATTCTCCAAAGGTCGACAGTTCGTGACGTTTACCCCGCAAACAAGCCCAAATTGGTCACATTTCCGAAATGCGGAGGGAGATGAGATCCCGGTGATTCCACGTATTGGAGCTGGGGCCTCCCCCAACGATGGTCTTAGCATTGAACGGTTGGTATCATGAGACAGTTGAATAAGATTAATTCGCCAAGCAACGAGGGCTGTGCTTTGATAGTGTCTTGGTATTGTAAATATGCCTCTTGTAATCCAAAAACTGCTCATTGACGCCTGACTGAGTCTAACTGTATAACCACTAACTCTCTGCACAATTTTGCTGTTTAATCTTCGTCGTCGTCAGGGTCGACTCGCGGTCGTTTGGATTGTCTGCTGTCTTCATCCTGCAAGCCATAACCTCGCTTAGATGATGAGTTCTGGTCCACCTCAGATAGAAACTTGTCAACGTTGAAAGGATCTCCAGCATCTTTCTCAAACTGAACTGGCCCTTCTCGTGCCTGTATTGAGTTTGTTAGCAAAGTTTTAGACGGTGTTCTGTAAAAATGGAAACTGACCTCGGCGTCTGCGGCACCTTTGAAAGTTCCCTTACCAAGGGCTTCACCAAAACGACTGCTCTTCTGGATCTTGGCCATTTCCCGGTCACCAGCTTCGCCATCGTCATCATCATCCACATTTGCCCGTGGTCGGTAAATACTGCTGATGGCGTCCTGTGCAGCGAAGAGAGGCTTGTCGTAAGGGTTGTCCTCGTTAATACCACTATCGAATCCGCTTGTCTGGTTGAATAGTCTCGAGTCATACATCGTCTCCTTCGATTGTGTAGGTTTGGCCAGGCCCAGAGCAATCTTCTCAGATATATCTCTGCCTTGTTCACGGGCCATAACTTGAGCTCGTCGTTCAGCACCCATGCGGTTTTGTCGTAGCTTTCGCTCTTCCTCCCTTTGTTTCTCTTGTCGTGCTTTGACACGCTCTCTGACTTCTTCATCCTCACTATCAGAGCGATCGGACTCGGAGTAACTGTAGCTTCGCGATCGCGACCTCGAGTCCCTCGAGTCCCCAGAGTCACCAGAATCTCGACGCCCACGACCAGCAGCAGCCCGTTCTGCTCGAGCCTTTTGGGCCAGTTCTCGAAGGGTATCCTCTTTTTGGGACTTTTCCTTCTCCGCCAGGCGCTGTTGCATCATGGCACGTTTCTGAACCTCATCACGAGCATGACGCTCGGCCATCTTTACAGCTTCGGCAAGTTGAGCATGCTTGTCGCTAATGACTACATCCTGTAAGCCTCGTCCATCTGCAGCCAGGCGCTTATCCAACGGTACTGTGAACCCCTTGGGGTTCTTCCAGTTCGAAATTGGGGGAGGAATCCTCCACATTTCTTGGTCTTCAGCGGTAAGTTTTCGTGGTGGTGAGTGCATAACTGGTGGGGGCGGCGAAGGTGGTCCTCGAGGGATCTTTTTATGCTTGAACTTGGGTGGTTCCATGGGATCTCTTTGGCGTTCGACAATTTTCATGATGCGGTCCTGCTTCTTGGAGTTGTCGCCCATCTGGTTTGCAGGTGTATATCGAACAAACGTAGCGTCTTTTCGTTGCCCAATATTAACATTTTTCGGTTTCTGTGCTGCGACCGCTCCCGAGACCAATGCAGCTAATGCGTTCTTCGTCCTCTCCGTTGTTGCTTCTACAGACTCCTTATCGGGTCGCGAAAGATCGATCTCGCCCGCGTCGGCGCGTTGTCGAAGAGGAATCAGTTCCTTGAACGAAGTGTGAACGATACGATTTTCGCTGTGTCCTTGTCGCGCGATGGCATCGTATTTGACCTTGCCTTCGGAATCAACTTGAATTGCCAACGCGTTGCTAGAACTTCCTCCTTTCTTTCCCATCTCTAACGGATACTGAGCGATGGGGATTTCGGGAAAAGCACCTCCATCGCCAAAGTCCTCCTGCGATCGAGGGCGCCATCCTGAGCGCTGGCCATATGCTGGAGGACCAGATCGCTTGAGGACGAGCTGGGTTTCGTCAAGTTGTCCGGGGCCAACAATTCGAACACCGCGTTGTTGCGCTCGCGCCGGGGGTTCTTCATCTTCGCCCGTGTATTTTGGCTTGGGCAGCGCAGCCTGAAGCGACCCGGCGATCGATGTCATTTTGTGTTTGTGAGGATGAAGTTGTTTGGAACGTTCATCAGTCGCGAGGCTCCAAGGTTTAGAATTTCAAGAGGCGACGGCTCTAAAAACGGTTTAGCGTATCGAGTAGCTTGGTGCTACGCCAAGATTCGATGGTGCATCAATCAACCTTGAAAAGCAATATTTAAATCCGATGGAAGATTGACAATAGAAAAATAACTAAAGTTGCAAAGATTACGAAGCGGATAACTCATACTCGAAGATTATACCGAATCTTTAAGACTAAAGTTCAAGGCAGCTCAGTGTAGAGTAACGTAATTGGTCGTTGAAGCTTTGCAATCAGGCAGCTCCTGGAACCACGTGAAAGACTTCCTCAGTCTGTGTGATTCGAGCGCTCAGGTAGTATTTGAACTTTGATTTACATATACATCACTACCTGAGCCATTCATCGTTCTATTGGTAGACAGAGAGCGATGCTCTCTTTTTGAGCACTCTTGCCTACAGGTCAACCCCTGAATGATTATTAGCATGTTACCTGATTACAGGGATTAGACTAAGGTTTCTTCACTCTTCTTAATATTTAAGCCTTATTAATAAGAAAGAATAACTAAACAATTATGTTAAAAAATTATATTTTTAATTATACATATATATTTTATCCTTATTATATAAAAATCTAAGAAAGATAGAGATATCCTTGCTATTTATGGTAGGGTTGTCATGGGCTAAGGAAAATTCAGGGGGTACCTATACTGTACTGAAAAGCATGGAGCTATTGTAGCCATGCCCCAGAAACGTCATAGCTCATTGGTTGGGCAACTACTGGCCAGGTATTATTTCATGTACGTGAAGCTGATCAGGAGATTTGGATGTTGACGATGGCAGAAGTCAGAAGAGAACTTCAATTCATATGGAAAACATCGGTTATTCATAAATGTAAAGTGTGACAGCTTCATGTCATTTCATTAACTGTCAAGCCAAGCAAAAGCGTATCATGACAACTATCATATCAGTATCGCAAATCTGTAAAGTCAACCCAAATACCAGACTCTTAAGACAGTTCAAGCGCTCTACTTCCGTTGATTATACATAACACTTCCAATATCCATCTCCTTTTGATTCCGCGCCTCGTAACACCCAGTTCCGTCGTAGTATATGATACAGCGATTTCTTTATACGTAGCCCTTGCGCGCACCCTGATTATCTAGTTAGCTAGTATTCCGCAAACGTTCATACATGCAAGTAGGACTTACCTGGAAAAAGAATCGAACAACAAACACCTGTAGGGCACCCATGCAGATAATCAGGCCGATCTGGATCATGCTGAAGTTGATGATTCGGCCCTCAGTGCTGTTGACGGTGGCAAAGTTACGGTTTTCACGAGTTCGGAAGTACTTCTGGTTTCGGGAAATGGTCGACAGCTGGCCAGAGACCTTGAAGATAGAGTCCTCGAGGATCGAAGTCTGTTCGGGGGTGGTACCCTGCTTGGAAGGCAGCTGGGCGCGGGACTCGTTCTCAACGGCAATCTCGAAATCGACAAACTTCTCAGCGAAGGTGCTCATCTCGTTGTCGAAGCAGAAAGAGTAGTCGCCGACAACATTGGCGGAGAAGACAAAGTCGCCTTGTCGCTCCTTTTGACCATCCATGATGATCTTGCCATTGGGACCCTCGACGACATAGTCGACATCAAAAGAACCACCGGATTGGACCTGTAGTTCATGTTAAACCCCATATTCGGTGGGTGACCTTGCATTGGAGGAGGCTCACAGCAAAGTAGAAAGCGATCTTCTCTCCCTCCTTTTTCGTGGTGGTATGGAAACAGGCCTTCTCGTTAGCATCGAGCTTATATGTCAAAGCAGTAGCGGCGACATTGGTGACCAGGCCGGCGAAAAGTCCAGCGACAAGTGTTGATAGTCTCATTGTTGCGGCTTTGTATGAGATGTTGTCGCGTGCTGTTCAGGACAAGCTGTCGCTAAAGTGGACATGTGTCGGAGCCAACGACCCCGGTTCCTGATTGAATAGTCGACATCACGTGATTTCATTGGCCAGGGGCTCCCGGCGCTACTTGTAGCAGCTAGGTTAATGATAGCGAGCCTGACGGTACATCATATCTGTATGTTTAGGGTCTCTCTTTTGTAAGGACAAAGCTGCGTCTAGCTTGACTGTTATTAACTGCGCTCTTTTTATTTCTTCGCCAGTAAATAAATAGTCTCTTCTGAACCCTTTTCCTGTCAACCACTGTTTTGTTCCACCACTCCTGTTGTTGACTCACGATTCCCAGCAACTATCTTTTTTTATAACTTCCACCCCTCCACCTCTATTTCCTCCTTTCAACCTCTCTGTATATTCTCATTAAGGCGTGAGATATCTCATGCCTTGAGAGTCTTGACCAGCTCAGCAACGATGGCATCTCCTGCTTCAGCGGTGCCTGTGCTGCCGCCCATATCCTTGGTTCTTAGCCCGCCGTCGATGGCAGCGCGAACCGCGTCCTCAACGAGTTTGGCCTCGTGGGCAAGATTCAGAGAGTACCGGAACATCATAGCCACGGAAAGGATGGTGCCAATGGGATTCTAGATATAATATCAGCTCTGTACTTGCAGCGAATGGATAGGAATCGCCCGAAACGGGGTCTTAACGTACGACAATCCCTTTCCCTGATATGTCCGGCGCGCTACCTGTCATCTAAGTTAGCGGCTGATATCTAAATGAGGGCTCGAGTGGAGGATGCGAGTCTCACCATGAATAGGTTCATAGATAGAAAGCACTTTAGAGCCTACTTCCGGAACCCCGCAGAGACTCGCGCTCGGGAGGAGCCCTATGCTGCCAGTTATAGCGCTCGCCTCGTCGCTGAGAATATCCCCTAAAAGCTCGTCAGCCAAACCGCCTTTGAAGTGGACAAGCGGCCTCGCTCACCTGCCAAGTTTGGCGCTATCATAACGCCATTGAGCTGCGTCGGGTTCTTGACCATGATCATGGCCGCGCTGTCAATGAGCTGATGCTCAACCTTCAGATCAGGGAACTCGTTTTTATAAACCTCGTCAACCACAGAACGCCATAGTCTGCTTGTCGCCAACACATTTGCCTTATCTAGCGAGATGACCCGCGAGTCTCCCCTAGTCCTGGCTAGGTAGCCGCCCAGCCGCGCGATACGCTCGATTTCTGGTTTCGTATAAACAGTAGTGTCGAACGCATTGACTCCATCGTACTCTTTCCGCTCTCCGAAATACAAGCCTGAGGTTAATTCCCGGACTAGCATCATGTCGACGCCACGGCAGACAGACGCCTTTAGGGGGGAAGTCTCGACAAGGGCGTCGGACGCGAAGAAACAGGGACGGAGGTTTCCATAGGCGCACATCTCACTGCGTAGCTTTAGAAGGCCCTGCTCCGGGCGAACGGCGCCAGTGCCCCATTCAGGGCCGCCAATGGCGCCGAGAAGCACAGCGTCGGAGGCTTTGGCGGCGGCGAGGGCCTCGTCTGTAAGAGGGGTGCCGGTCTTGTCGATAGAGCACTGGGGAGAAACGCAGAGATCAGCAAGAGACTTCTCTCGTGGGTGTCTTTGTGCCCGTGTGATCCGTCGTCGGGGGACGACTTACCCCTCCGAGCAGCAGGTGCTCCAAATTGAATTTGCCAGCAGTCGGGCTGATGTCCTCAACTGCCTTAATAACCTAAATCCTGCGTCAGACGTGCTCAACTGCAGGTCGCAAATACTAGACTCATACTTTAATGGCCTCGGCAATAACCTGCCAAATAACCAAAGTCAGCCTCTCTCCGTCTAGAGTCAAGGGTGGGAAAGCTCGCGGGTAGCCTACCTCTGGGCCACAGTGGTCGCCCGCAAAGACAACAATGTTGTGTTCCGCCATGGTTGCAATACTTATCTGGCAGAGTTCGTCCAAGGAAGAGTCCGTTTTATGAGATGAAGCACGAGAATAAGTGGTTGGAAAAGGAAGTGAGGAAATTGAAGAATAAATTCGACGAGATATATCGCCGAGCTCCCCTTACCCTTACCCCCGCCGCCCAACTGCCGAGATCGGAGAGGGGCATTGAAAGTGTGGCTTAGCCATGTAGCACAGGCTGTAGGGCGGGGGGGGTGGAATAGTCTGGCGGGTGGCTGAAAGACCCCTCCTGGGCTCCTTTTTAGCAAGCCCAGGTAGCCCAGGTAGCGGAGCCGTTCAGCCACAGTCAAGCCACACACGAGTGACGAACTTATGAGCCAATACGAGCCAAGGTAATATTACAGGACAAGGTCATCCAAGACCATGACCTCACCCCCTTGTAAGGTAGTCCTTCATAAACAAAGCTTCAGGTAAAACGGGGCTGTTTTCTTGATAAATAACTTGCTCCTCATGACGCGTTGAGTTGTTACTATATAAACTTCTAGCTTTTGTTCTTCTTGACTGTCCTTAATTCTACCGCAAATTTTAAGGCTGTCTTGTCTTACACGCCCCGTCTCATCCTAGCTTTCGCGAACTACCTCCTTATTGTTTTGGTGTCCCCTTTTAGAGGGAGTCGTCATCATGGCTGTTCAAACGAAGGCCGCAAAGCTATCCTCAGTCGCTCTGAGGATAAGCGCTCTCATATTCTTCAGACTTGTAAGTGGTTCATACTTGCTAGCGTAAGAAAGTGCTGACCATAGACTACAGTTCCCAGTAAGCTCAAGCTCAAGAAGCTTTAATCTGACCAACTAACCGAATCCTCCAGGCACATTTCCCTTCAATCGCGTTTGCGCTTTTTGCAATCTATGTTCCTTCTTACATTTCGAGTTACTTCGCTCAGCCAGAGATCGGAGTTCTCGAGGATGAAGTCGACGTCACTGTGAAAGAGTCCACAATCACCTCTGAAACTCCCTTATTAACAGAGGATGGTGTCGCAGTTGCACCTGAGGCTGAGGTTGTTGCCGAGGTTGTCGACATTGAGGAGAAGCTTACGGTTGGAGAGAAGGTTCCCAGCATCGCGAACATCCTCTTGTCCGGAGCTCCCAGTGCTAGGCGCCCAATTGCGTCAATCTCGACCTTCCTCATCAACGCCATTCTTATCGGCTTGACAGCTGATGCTTTATTTCGTGCAAGGTGGTATTATCCTTCTGATGATCTTTCTTTTGTTAGACTTGGATATGTGTCACCATCAGAGGCGAGGTTCGTCATTCGTGAGCCCGATCAGTTGCAAATGCCCATCACATTTGAATATCACATCAAGGATGATGAGCCGACCTATGACACCAAGATTTGGCTCACTGCAGGCTACGTCACTTCGACTGACAACAGCACCGATTTTACCACAACTCTTACAGTGCCACTTGACTCCGCGAAGCAGAACATCTACGAGTGGAGGACTTCCAACAACCACACCGGCGAGTTCCGCTCTGCTCCCAAGGTTGGAGAGATGCCCAACACCAAGGATGGCCTTTTTACTTTCCTCTCCACATCTTGTATTCTTCCTCGATTTCCCTACAACCCAATGGAACATGCTTTGGCTATCCCTGGCTTGAGGAATCTTGCAGGTCTACTTCCTAAGTTGGATCCTCAGTTCATGCTCTTCCTCGGCGACTTCATCTATGTTGACGTCCCTGAACGCTTTGGGAAAACGACTGAAGAGTATCGCATGCAATACCGCCAAATCTATGCTTCACCTGACTGGGCCCCTGTTGCACAGAATCTGAGCTGGATTCATGTGCTCGATGACCATGAGATCTCCAACGATTGGTCTTCTAACACAACTGGCATCTACAGCGCGGCTGTTGACCCTTGGCACATCTACCAAGCCAATGTCAACCCACCGATTTCTGAAGCTGCAGGTCCTCTCAACCTGAGACGTAATGCCACATGGTACGAGTTCACGCAGGGACCAGCCAGCTTTTTCATGATGGATACTCGCAGCTATCGTTCCAGCAACAACGCCCCTTTCAATGCCACGGACAAGACCATGCTAGGCAAGGAGCAATTGGCTGACCTTCTGGCATGGTTGGAGCGTCCTGCTTCCCAAGGAGTTCGATGGAAGTTCATTGCTTCTTCTGTTCCTTTCACGAAGAACTGGCCTATAAATGTGAAGGATACCTGGGGTGGTTTCCTTGCCGAGAGAAAGCAAGTCCTGGAAGCCATGTGGGATTCTGGTGCTCGAGGCGCCAGTGTCGTTATCCTCTCTGGAGATCGTCATGAATTCGCCGCAACCAGATTTCCACCCCCCGTTGACTCGCGATGGCCACAGTCTGCTGCTGCTCACGAGTTTTCGACAAGTCCTTTGAACCAATTCGCTTCTCCATTCCCAACGTACAAGCAGACAGATGACGAGGATATTATGATGAAGTAAGTCTATGCTCCATTGAACAAGACATGGTCACTAACAAATATCAAGCTATATCCCTGGAGGCAAGTCCAAGTTCGGATCCTTTTCTATTGAGAAACTTGAGAACGGCGGGAGCTCACTGCACTACACCCTTTACATCGACGGAAAGGAAACCTGGAAGACAACAGTGGAGGCCCCGGATGCGCCTGAAGCAGTTCCTGTTGAGACGGTCGTGTCCCCATCACTGTGGGACAAGCTCAGCAAGTTCTTTTAGTTAGATGTTAGATCTTTACAAAAGAGGGGGGACCAATATTCAGTTTTTGAAAACTATAGCACTATTTAATACCACTCTTTTCACCTTAGAATCCCTTTTCAACACCGAACCAGGATGTAAACAATACCATAGAGTAATACCTGCTATTCAATTATTACACTCAGCCTGTACCGAGACCTCTTAGATACGGCCCCACTAGCATCGGCCCCACAGTCCATCCACAGAAGCTTAGCTCACCGCCCAGGCCCACCCCTCCACTGGCCAGAAAATTTCCCCGGCAAAATTCTCAAAAGTTTTGACGTCCAATTCAGATCCGCGACGACTTGCACCGCAAGCGTTGAATATCCCAGCTTCATCAATTCAACACAAACATTTCACAATGGCCGGACCTGGAAACAAAAAGAAGAGACAACACGACGGTCGTCTACAACGGCCCTCAAAGAAGCAAAAGAGAAAGCAACTCCGAGATTACAACAGTGACTCTGAACCCGAGGAGGCGCAAGAGTTTGACGCTGTAAATCTGCTTGATTCAGACGACGATATTCACAATGTCAAGGTGGACGATGTTGGCGACTCCGAAAATGAAGCTTCAAGCTCAGAAGACGAGGGCGCTGTAACAAATAAGCCCCTGAAGAAGACAAAAACAAACGCCAAGAATGCCAGAGACAGCAAACCAGAAGCCGAATCCGACGAAGGGGAAGACGATGATGACGATGAAGGGTCAGATGATGACGATGAGGATGGCGCGTCCACAAACAAACGCAAAAAGTCGAAGCGAAACGACCCCAATGCTTTCGCAACATCGCTCTCCAAGATTCTCTCCACCAAGTTATCATCGTCCAAGCGATCAGATCCTGTCCTCGCCCGAAGTGCCGCAGCACACGAAGCCTCCAAGGCCGCTGTCGACAGCGCCTTAGAATCTAAGGCGAAAAAGCAGATGCGCGAGCAGAAGAAGCGAGCTTTCGAGAAGGGCCGTGTAAAGGATGTTCTTATCGCTACCACAAACGACGCCACTGGAGAGCTCGAGACATCGACATCCGAGATTATGGAGACAGAGAGGAGGCTACGAAAGGTTGCGCAGCGTGGTGTTGTCAAGCTGTTCAACGCCGTTCGTGCCGCACAAGTTAAGGCTGTTGAAGCTGAGAAGGGTGTGAAAAAGGAGGGTGTTATCGGTATGAAGAAGCGAGAGGAAAAAGTCAATGAGATGAGTAAGAAGGGATTCCTGGAATTGATCGCCTCAGGCGGTGGTGGGTTAAAAAAGGGAGCGCTTGAGGAGGCGTAATATCATTTCAGTGTGTTCATTTCTTTCTTTCGTTTAAGAGGAGTAGTGGAATCATCAGGCCGTGCTCTTCCGGCCTTACAACTAAATGTCACAACAAAGATACCCCGTATGATGCACCTGAATCCCCGCCATCGCCCGGTCTTTTCCAAATACAGTAGTTTTACAAGTACAGAGTTTTCCTCATCTCATATCAAAACATGTGCTTCATTAAGCTTCTTAACTGAAATCGCTCGCTTGCAGGTTCCTTGTCATGGATGGCAGCTTCACCACTAGGCCGTCTAGCTCCTTGGTCATCTTAACTTGGCAGCCCAATCGACTCGTCTCGGTGAGTCCAAAGGCCAGGTCCAGCATATCGTTCTCGTCATCCTCGGGCTCGGGCATCTTGTCGAAATATGCGTCGTCGGCAACGATTACATGGCATGTCGAGCAGGCGCAAGATCCTCCGCATGCGCCCTCCATCTCTAGATCGTTTGCTTGGGCGATATCGAGAAGGTTATCCCCCTCAGAAACAGCAAACTTGTTCTCTGTGCCGTCCTTCTCGATGAATGTGACATAAAGTCTAAGTAATGTCAGCCGAATGCTTTCCAGTCGGGATTTAGGTTCAACATACTCTTCACCGGGCTTCGGGGGGTCAATATGTCCATGGCGCCGTTGTGTCGTGGTAGTAAATGCTCTATGGGAAACAGGCGAGAAGCGAGTAAATCGAGAGATTGTAGGAGATCGACCCTTGGACGTCCGAGACAGTACATTCTGACCAAGTCGCATTGACTGTATTGTTCGTGGTGCCGTAGCCGGGAGCTTGGCCAAGCAAGTCGCAAAGGATCGTGACGCAGACATAGTTTCGGCGAATTCGGGATATTGGCGGGGTTCTCGTCGAAAATTAATGGAGGAATTGAGGGGCTCGAGCGTTATATGTTCAGTGACAAGCTGTACGGTCTTTCAGTTGAAGAGGGAAAGTGTTGAAACGCTCTAGATGCGCCAATTTCGGTCAATGGACGCTTATGCCCCCGTCTCGTCCTCTCACGTCCAAGGTGATATTAAGCAAGCCCGAAAAAAAGTGAGTAGCTTCGGATAGCGGATCAGCAAAACAGCGCTTTCGGCCGGGAAATTCATTGGCCGGAGTCCGACGTCTAACTCCGGGTGGCCGGGGTGGGGCCATTGGCAGGCATGATTTCATTTTCTCTGGTGAGAATCGGGTAACGTTGGAGCTCTCAACTGTCGCATTTTCTCTATAATTATTTTTTATAGAGGTTTATGTCGTCGTGTTGTCTCGGCCAACCATGTCGACTCACAGAGAAGGCGTCAATCCTTTGAGGCCGTACTACATCCCTCCCACAATTGGAGAAGCCGCCGAGACAGTCAATAAGTCGAGCCCTAGCCCAAACCCATTCCCCGATGGACGACATGTGACTGCAGCTGGTGAAAGATATGCCTCCAAAGCACGCGATATTCTCTCCGACCTCGAATACAATGATTATCTAGGCGATACCTCCCCGTCTATGGTCCAGAATGTCAAGGACCTTATCGACGAGCTGCTATGGAAGTACACCTCAGTGCTCATGGCCCAACCTTTCGAGGTGGCAAAGACATTGCTTCAGGTCCGGAACCAGGATGAAAATGCTGTATATGAAACTCCTGTTGAGCCGGAGACGCCTAAGAGACAGCCCTCTTTTCATGGAAGTTCTATGTACGGCGGTGTAAGTGAATTTCGAGCTTGGTGGGAGGTACACCGCTAAATCATAACGCATAGTTCGGAGACTCAGATTCTGAAGGCGAGGAACCTGCCTATTTTACATCTCACGTACCATCGACTCCCAGTCCTTCGACTCCTAGAAGCTCGCACGGTCGACGAGCTCCCTCTCCTGTTAAGAAACCGAATGTTCCAGAACATTACCTCACACTTCGCCGACCAGATTCGATTCTTGAAGTGATCGGGCAGCTATGGGGAAAAGAAGGTGCTTGGGGTGTATGGAAGGGATCAAATGCAACATTTCTCTATACGGTGTTGCAGTCGCTGCTGGAAAACTGGGGTAGAAGTTTTCTCAGTGCGATTTTCAATGTCCCGGACATGGGCGTTAGAGAGGACATTGATCGCATGATCGATATCGCCTCGCCGTATCCTTGGGCGTCGCTCTTTGTTGCCGCGACTGCTGCCGTGGCTACAGGACTCGCTCTCTCACCATTAGACTTGGTGCGAACTAGGTATGATCTATCGCATCTTGTTTACAAAAGCAAAACTAATATTGGCTAGACTTATCGTCACTCCGAGCTCAAACGGCCAGCGCAGGACGCTAGCCACCCTCAGAAACCTCCCCTCATACCTCTGCTCGTCGATGCTAGTATTGCCAACCGTCCTCAACTCATTGATCCATCCTCTTATCACTCTCTCAACACCCCTGGTTCTCCGAACTCAGTTCATGATCGACAGCCAGGTCTCGCCAATGACCTTTTCTATCGCCAAATTTGTCGCCTCATCATCTGCAATCCTGCTCAAGCTTCCTATTGAGACTGTCCTTCGACGTGGTCAGGTTTCTGTTCTGTCAAGCCACGAATATGTGCAAGCACTTAGCGGTCCTGACCAACAATTCACAACTATTGTCCCCCCAGGACGTTATGAAGGCACTTTTGGCACCATGTTCCATATCGTGAACGAAGAGGGAACTCACGAGGTCGCCAGCGCGAAACCAGCCGTAGCAAAGAAAGGCAAGGCTAAGACTAAGGGTGTTGCCGCCACAGTCTACAAGGGCCAGGGTCGCGAGGGACTCTGGAGAGGCTGGAAGGTCAACTGGTGGGGACTTGTTGGTCTTTGGACTGCCAGCGTGGTTGGCCATGGCGGGGAAGGCGAGTTCTAAGACGGCACAATGATGAATGTTTGTGGTGTATGCACTGAGGTGCATTTTCCTGGCATGGCGTTGCGGTTGGGATGTATCTCTCCCCTACGAGCTTGACGAAGAGACGGCATGATATCCACCTCCATCTTTCTAAAAAATGGTGTAAAATGACAAAAGGGGTTGTTTTCTAGTAGTTCACAATATTTATATCCAAACGACAGATCACAACTCTTGAATATCTCACGAATTTCTGTTCACTTAACAATCAAGTGAGATTTCGGCTTGATAGATTTCTTTTGCTTAGCAAGCTAGGTGCTGAGCCTGCCCTTAATTTCAGTCTTTCTCGACTGCCCGATCCTATGCTCTCATACTTGTCAGCCAGCCTTCGGCATCCCGGGACTCTATTTCAGCCGTCTCAACTCCAAGTGGCGTACGGGTTGCTGCAGGTCATTGACCAACGCCTCTCCAATGAGTACGCACAGTCGGAATACCCCATGTTGAAACAACGGCTGCAAGCCCCCGTCACGTTCTGTTCCGTTTGCATGCAGATAGAAACAGCACCCTATTCGTCTAGAGACCAAGTTGACGGCTTGGTTCAGCCTCTTCCCCCTGATTCAAGCAGTCATAATACGGCGTTCACCCCTGACTCTAGTTTCTCGTCTGGTGTATCTCCTACTGTGGCTGTTTCTTGGCCCTGTGGAAATCTTGTCTGGGAATGTTGTACAGATCAGGGGATAAAGGTTGACAGCCGAAGGGGAGACCAATCATGATACAGCCGATACATCCTTCGGGTGTTGATTCGCCAAGAAACAGGATAACTACGTCGGAGGAAAGCTCCTGTGTGCCTTTAATCAAGGTAAGGTTATCGTTGGTGTGGAGGAGATGCAGGGGAGTTTCAAACGCAGATATTCAAATGTATTTTGATAGTCCCAGCTTCAGGTATAAAATCTGAGTGATCTCCCAAGGTTAGGAGGAGTGAAAAACGCAGAGCATTTCCTTCATCCAGTTCCAACACTCTTTCTTTGACTACACACTCATTGACATTTCTCAACTTCTGTCATTATCTTCACCATGAGCCTTCTCTCCAAGATGACTTGTTTCAAGGACGCTTGCTGGCTTGCCCTTCTTCTTCCTGCAATCACCGTTTCTGCCCATGGTCATGTTGATGAGATCATCATCAACGGTGTGTCTTATCAAGGCTATGGCAGCACTGACTTTCCCTACATGGAGAACCCTCCTGTCGTTGCTGGCTGGATTCTCAAGAAGCCGAGGAGCAAGTTTCTGAAATTCTTGGATCTCCTCCCAAACTTCGATTCCTCAAGCTCTCGGGTTACATGCCGCCAGAAGTGCCAGTATGGCTTCTTAAAGCAGGAGCTACTCTAGAACGCCTGGAACTCGATATGTTGGACCGTCCCATCTCAACATATCTATCGAATGATCCTCATTTTACTCAAGGGCCCTTGTGAGCGAGTTGACAAGACTGAGCTTGAGTTCTTCAAGATTGATGGTCTGGGTCAACTTGAACAGGGCACTCCTGGCAGGTATGCAGACAGCGTTCTTCAAGAGAATGGAGACAGGTGGAACGTCCGGATTCCAGAGAACATTGCATCCGGGAACTACGTCCTTCGACACGAGATCATTGCTCTGCACAATGCTCTTGAGCGAGGCGGTGCCCAAAACTATCCACAATGCTTCAACCTCAGAATCACGGGTGATGGGTCCGACTCCCCCTCTGGGTACCTCGGTACCGAGCTTTACGACGTCGAAGATCCGGGCATTCTTGTCAATGTCTACTCCAGCTCTGTTGACTATGAAGTTCCTGGCCCAACCATCGTTGAAGGAGGGGTATCATCTGTTGAGCAGAGCCCTTCCAGAGCTACGACGACTGCAAAGTGTACCACTCGGTACTAGACTGATTGGTTATGGCAGGCTTGGTTTCTAATCGAGGGTGGTTGCTGATATCTTTGTGACTTGTGTTGTTTGTCGATGATGTCTCTTCTTTGGGGCGAGGCTCTTTATGGGTACCAAATATTGAAATAAAGTTCTTTGTATCAGTTCAACAAGAGGTTTTTCCTTCTAGCACTGGTCCCTGATTCCCATGGTCTTCGTTTACTGAAATATCCTCAGTCAAGTGTTACAGCAGACTGGAGACTGTTGGTTTCATAGGAAGATGTGATACGTTAGGTCTTCATTTCCAGTCGTCAAAGAACTGCATTACCATCCACAAAGACGACAAGAAGGACACTGAGCATATGGGAATAAAAAATTCTTACTAATATCTAGCAGAGGGTAAAACTCCAAAAACATATTTGCTCGCATTAATTCATGGCCATCTCCAGGGCCGTTCCAGTGTAGGGTAACTCACCAGTCGTGGCATTTAACATTAAAGCCCCACGTGATCTGGCGTGTTGTATGTCACGTCGCTCAAAGAACCCTTTCTCTGTTTGCCTTTACTTATGTCAACTTAATTCTTTGTTCTCGAAGATTGCCCCCCCTTTAGCTTTAAGGCTCATCAATACTTGATTGGCAAATTGCGCTATGCGCTGATCTTCAAGATTCATCTCCGCGCTCGCACGACGCGCGCTGTCACATCTCCTTTTCAATATCTTGCGCCTCAGCAGATACCACCAACATCATGGCGCAATCAGGTGTCGAACAACCACCGTTGAATGGCGAAAAAGCGCCTGCTCCTGAACCGCGCAAATTCAAGGCCTCAGATCTTCCTCTACCTTCCGCGACAAGAGCAGCAATAGAATCGCTTGCCCATAGCTTCAAGAAGGAGGGAGCCTACGATTCTATTCGAAAACAAGTTTGGGACAAGTTTGAAGCCAGCGTATGATGAGATAGGAACACATGCGCAATGCCATACTAATGCATAATTAGGATTACGAGGCGCAGGTCACGAAATCGATTCTCGAGGTGGCCGAGCAGGAAATTGAGCGCAACCCACAGCAGCTTCTCACACTTGACCGGAGGAAGGCTGCAGCTCTAATCGATGGCGCTCTAGAGAGATCTGGGGTTTATCACAAAGCTGAAGATGTCATCAGCCAGCTGATCGATGTGGGCGCCATAGAGGAGCGAATCCGCGAAACACGCCGGGCCGAAGTCGGCGAGGAAGCAGCTGAGGCAGAAAAGCTTCGAGGCGCCAAAACAGACGAAGAATATGAGGCTGAGACTGAGGCTCGACGTGCGGAGCGTGAAAAAGTTCGGGAAGAACTGCGACAAAAAGAGGCTGCAATCGAGGAGGAGAAACGGAGGATCCTCAAAGAGGAACGAAAGAAGGAAGAGCGAGAGCGAGAGAAAGCTGAAATCAAACGCCAGGAAGAAAGAGATGAGCGTCGCCGAAAGCGCGAACAAGAGCGCGAGGAACGTGAAAGACTACGAGATATTGAAAGAGAAAAGCGACACAAAGAGCGCGAGCGTGATAGGGACCGAGACCGTGACACAAGGGATAGAGATAGAGACAGGGACAGGGACAGGGACCGCGATCGGGGTAGGGACCGAGACCGAGATCGCGACCGGGATCGTCATCGTGATCATGACCGACATAGGGATGATCGCCACAAGGAGAAACCAGCGGTCTCTACAGAGCTGAAAGAGAAGCTCTCCAAAGAAGAACACGACCGACTGGAGCAAGAGGCTCTGGCCGATCTGCTCCGCGAAAGCTCCAAGCCAGCCCAAAAGCAAGAGTTGGAGATTGATTCTTCCCTCGCACCGCCGCCACGCAAAACGGGGCCCGTTTCGGCTATCAACCCGATCAGGCGAGAACGTTCGTCGATTGCAGAGGGCCGCAAGACCAGCGATGCAGGGCTCGGAGCTGAACGGGATGGCCCTGGAACACCTGCACAGGCCAAGAGACCTGACGCGGACGATCGAAAGCCGAGTCGTAGTGCTTCTCGGATCGTCGACCGCGATGGGGATCGCGAGAGAGATAGAGAACGTGATCGCTTAAGGGAACGAGATTCTCGTCGCGATAGACGCTCAAACTCCCCACGCAGAGGCATCAGTGGTTCGCGTGTTCGGGACAGACGTGACAGAAGCCGGTCTCGAGCTAGAAGGGACAGGACTCGTTCACGAACTGGCAGAGAGGACCGTGCGGTTAGAAGCCGATCACGACCCAAGTATGACCACTACGAGCGAAGCAGATCCCGAAGGCGTGATCGTAGCCGTTCTCGACCTAGAGTGGTCGAGCGAAGAGAGAGAAGCCAATCTAGACCTAGACCCGAGCGCCGAGATCGAAGCAGAGACAGAAGGGACCGCTCACGACTGCGCTCTGATAGACGGGAAAGGAGCCGTTCCCGTACTCGACGTGATCAGAGCAGGTCTCACGACACTCGCCTTGGTGGAGCTGATCATTATGATCCTCGAGACAGAGACCGTGAACGAGACAGAGACCGACCTCGTGACCGAGAACGCGGCCGCGAGAGATCTCCTCTGAGACGCAGAAGCAGAGAAAGGCCTGGTAACGATCGTGATCAAGCAAAGCCTCGCGAGAAGGAACAGGAAAAAGCGGCCCCCGAGAAAGAACGGGAAAAGGAAAAACCAAATGAGCGTCGTAGTCGCTCTCCCTCACGAGCCACAGCCACCGCCGCACGACCGAGCTCCAGCAAAGCTCAGGATGGCCTTGAGGAGTGGAAGATGGAAGAAGTCAGAAAGCGGGAAAAAGAAGCCAAGGCTTATCTGGCGGCTCAGAAGGACGCCAGGAATAAAGGCCTCCCAATCCCTGGACTCGACGATAAAAAAAGCAGTGGTGAAATATCTCCTGACCTACGCCGCCGCCGGATTCAGGACGATATTGACAGATACACGCCTGGAGGTCGTGAGGAGCGGAGGAGAAGTCGTTCCAGGAGCCGCAGCCGACAACGTGATGCAACAAAAGATCGAGACCGGGAAAGAGAAAGAGACAGAGACAGAGACAGAGATAGAGGTGATCGTGATAAGCTGAGGGGTGGAGATAGCTATCGCGAGCGAGATAGGGACAGAGATCGTGATAGGGACCGAGACCGAAGAGACAGGGACAGAGATCGCGATACGGATCGACGTGATCGTGACAGGGATCGTGAAAGAGAACGATCGAGGGATAGGAGGAACAGGCGAGAGCGTAGTCTATCTCCTCGACGAGAAAGGCGGGGAAGTAGAAGCCGCCGTTGATAATGAGTTGGTTTTCACCTCATAACAATTACACTTTTGGCAGTTTTCAGGAGTATTGGAGGTCTAGCCATATAGCTGGAAGTTCGTTTGCCATGGGTTAGGTGGTTTAATAAGATACCCCTTTAAGCATGAATTGATACCATCATAGCAGGGCTCTTCGACCAGTTTAGCATCACAGCTCTACGACAGATGGGATACATAAGTTCATTGAAACGTTTGATCATTATTAAAAGTCTATATATAGTGCCTAAGTGAAATCGTCATCAATGGGCAAACCAGGACGAGGTCACCCGAGTTACATGCTCGCTAGATAGCCCGTGATAGTGCCATAACGCGCCAGCAATTATCACGGTGATGAAACCCAAACACCCAATCATGATGGCTTTGCGTAAAGTAGGAGACATCTCGCCCTCTCGATTTAGGGTACCGGTACCCCATGCAACCGCTTCTTCCCACATGTTGAGGAGTTGTTCGTAACCGATCGAATATAGAACAAGACCCATAAGGGCAACGGCGTATCCCAGTGTTTGTGTAAGGGAGATGTGAGTACCCCAAAGCACAACAGAAGCAGCCACGAGAAGGATGCTCTTAAGAATGCCACTCAGAGTCATGACAAGTCCTGATGTTTTACCGATCTGAACAGGAGTTAGCAGTGAAAGTGAATTGCGGGGGATTGGATTCTGGCTTACAAGGAAGACACTGATGACATTCAAGAAGAATGCAAGGCAAGCATTGGCAAGCAGTACGCCATAACCGGCTTGAGCTGCATCTTCCCACTTAAATCGGGGGCCTTCACTGAACAAGACAACGACCATGTTCATAAGGGTACAAACAGGTGCGTAATAGTAGAGGCCGACAAGAGGATCCATACGGAGACCCTCGGCACTGAGCATGACCTGAATCATGACAACACGCACGGCTTCGGCAATGGTGCCACACATCTGAAAGATAAAACCCCACCAGGAGAACTCGATCTCTCCAAAACTGGAAATGGCGACACCAGCAACAATGAGCATGATGTTGCCAAATGTCTTACTATCCGGCTGAGCGACACCCCACACCCACGAAGCCACGAGAGTGCAGACAGGGCCGGTAGATTTGAGCATCTGAATAAAAGCAACAGACAGGTAGAGGTACACGATGTTGGAAAAGACGAGTGAGGCGGAGTAGAGGACGCCGATAGGGAGAATGGTCCGTATGTAGAGTCGTCGAGTGATTGGGAGTGAATGGCGTGAATCGAGAAGAGTAGTAGTGCGAGCAAGCAGTTGCGTTGCTATTGTTGCAAAGACAAGATGCCATGTTGTGAGGATGATAGCTGGTAGCTTGTTAGTTTCACGTCATGATACACTATGCATGAACATGTAGAATACTCACGATATCCTATAAGGGTAAGTTAGCAAACGAATTCAATT
This sequence comes from Fusarium oxysporum f. sp. lycopersici 4287, assembly GCF_000149955.1. NCBI lineage: Eukaryota > Fungi > Ascomycota > Sordariomycetes > Hypocreales > Nectriaceae > Fusarium > Fusarium oxysporum. The sequence goes on along the minus strand of NC_030989.1, from coordinate 1,239,596 downwards.
TTTGACGACTTGATCGATAGCAGGAAACTTACGGAATCCAGCAGTGTCAATTAGCCACTTGTTGAAGAGAATCGTGGTATTGGAAAAGAAAATCCATGTTCTGTTCAAACATCATGTTAGACATTCCCGCACATATAGAACTTATCCACATCTAGAGTTCACATACATTATGTAGACGGACGCGTGTATTCTCGAACCTGTTCCCTGGTTTAGAGGCTTTTCTGAGAATCCATTGTCGACAGCCTCAGACCCACGCGACATCCTGTTGTTAGCCTCCAGATCGTTTGATCCCGCCATTGTTTCGAGTGTCTCAGTTTAAAAGTTAACAATGCTTCGATTTCGTTTCTCGAGTTTGGGAGGAGTAAGAAGTGATCGATGCCTTGCTGACTGTCGTCGGAGACACGATACAGCGCGTAAATAGTGTAAAGCCACCTGGAGCTAGACCCAAACTCTCCTCTTCGAGTGACGTATTATCCAAGGGAGAGCAGGGAGAAACAAGGTCGAGAGTCCAAAAAGAGGGAGGAGAAGAAAAGGGACCGAAAGTAAAGAAAAAGAAATTCGGTGTCTTAAGAGGCTGGAAAGAGAGAGTTTGATGATGAGGAGGTCTCACAAGACAAGTCGAATAGCACGGTTTGGGAAAGTGGCTGGTCGAGCAACTTCCTGTTGGTGCAAGCGGAAGCTGATCTGATGCGAGCTTGTTAGTTGCGACTGCCTTTATTAGTGATGTGATCGATCTGTGTATGAAAGCAGGAAGCTTCATATACGTCGTTCTTTGTTCTCAGAATTATTTGCTTTTAGATTTATTGCAAAAAACAAAGAAACAGAAGCAGAGACAAAAGCAGGATATAACCTTCAAATTTCGACAAGGCACCACACACGTGGGTTCATCGTACTTATTAACAAAACACGATACAATCGCAGTCAAGGATGTACGTTTTCTCATCAGGCTCAGCCTCGAAATGGGCCTGTCCCTAGCCAAACGTCGGCTCAATGTTGCCGATCTCTGACATAGACAACCCAACATCGGCTCCCAAACGAACAAATCCTACGACTTAACGCCCTGCTCTTCAGACAAAGACGCCGAGTTCCAACCAACAACTGGGTCAAAGAGCGGAACTAATAAGTCAACAGACCCTCGTGAAAGAATTCCCCGTCGTTCGTCTTACTCCTCGTACCTGCCAAGCAAGTTACGCTGAAACCTATCATCACAGGCGAAGCTTTTCCAGTGCAAAGGGGCGCAGGACAAATCGTCCCACAAGGCAAAAGCTGGCTAGACGGCAAGGCAAGCCCATGCGGATCAGCACCTGGGGCATGGATGTCAGAGACCCTGTCCCGGGGGTTTCTGTTTACGGATTGACCAATCAGGCTGATGCTTTGACACAGCTAAGCGTTGTCCCCTGGTTGGCACAGGAAGCTTGGCATAATTGCGAGCTGTTTATACGAGGAGACCCTCCTTGTTCTAGATTTCATCTGTAACCACCTAACTTGTTTGGTCCTCTGGACTGTGGGACTGTGAGAGCAGGATGAACAGAAAGCACATGGCAGCTGTCAATTTTCCCTTTGATCGGTCTTGGCCGAGTACGTAGCACCTCACAGACCAGGTCCTCGAAAGTTGAACTGGCTCTAATCGGATGGGGCCACTAACAATTATACGAGCTGTTGAATTCCTCCAGAATTGCGATGTTCATTGCATATGAGGAATTATGCCAAGGGACTTGCATATCGATGACATCTCATATTGTCTCTAACTAGTATTTTCCTCAACATGACACATTTAGCAGATATTCAGAAACTCACCATCAACTTAGACGCCCTCCTTACTAGTTGCCGATATAACCGCGGAGTGAAGTTTATCCCGCTTCTTCAGGAGGTTGATCAACCAACTGACACTACAGAATACCACTACGCATTTTCCCTCGGCGTCCTGCCGTTATTGTTTCGGCACTCCGTCGGGTCCGTTCCCACTGAAGTGGGCCAAACCGCTTCTCGACTCTCTATTCTCGGCCCTTCAGTGCCGGCACCATATTTATAACTTTTTTTGGCCTTTCCCTCACTGAAACATATTAACCCATTCATCCAAGCGAGAAACAACAATTTCGGTTAACAATTCAATTCTGGCTTGTGACAACGATCGGTCTGCTGCGCCGAGAAACCTGTCTATGCATTATAATCCCGTGCACAGAGTACCACCATTGGTATCAACCCTTATAATAACCTAACTAACTTCAATACAACATGCCCTTTGAACCGCTTTCTCTCTCTATCCCAGACCCTTCTTACAATAAACAGGTATGCCAACCATTCTTAACTGGTTCTTCAACGCCATCGCTATGCTTTTGAATAAAACCCATAAATGACACCAAGCGTGTCTGCTCTTCGCTTGTTGCGCGCCGAGACTTGAAGCCTTGTCTACTCATGCACCGCCTCTTCCTTTCCAAATTCCATCCTTCAGCTTTACAATGCATTATGGCGCAACATGAACCAATGGAGCTGTATTGGTGATCAGATTAGAGCCGCGCGTTGTCGTTTCAACGGCAGCCTGATCATTTGCGATGCATGACGTGGCGTCTTCTTCCAAATTCGATGCCTCCTCTGGCTTGCCATTGGACGCTTGAGTTTCGTGCCCCTGGGTTATTTGAGCCGTGTTGTCCGTTGCACTGGCCAGCCCGGTTGCGGCACCAAGATCTGCAACCTCATTTGCATCTTGCATACTTTCGTCTTGATTGTTCATAGCCATCGTAGAGTCCACACAGTCGTAAAAGAGCATAAAGACGCCGGGGGAAAGGGTTAATCACTAAAATCTTCTTAATCGTCTTAAGAGGTGGGAACGCTCAGCTTCCACCAGTCATCCTCAGGTTCTCGACGTCGGTTCTCTGATTCTTTGATTCGAGCTCAGGCTGAATATCCACCTGCTATCAGGTTCCTCATCGTCAACTGTTTTGACAGGCGGGCTATGTCGTGGATATCTGCGATAACAGATGTAGTGCCCGTTCTCGTGCCGCCCATAGTGTGTCACCACTGCTCGAAGCTCATAGATAGGTCCCGTAAATTTGGATGAGCCTTGGTCGCCAGCTATCATTGATTCTCGAGGGTCCCCGTCCCATTTCTCCTCTGCGCTCGATGCCTGGGTTGAGGAATTGGGGGCACTACCCAAACACCACGGGCCAAGATCCAGTGTCATGGGAAAGTTGACTGGAGCCGAGTTCTTCATCATGTTGAAAGTAGAAGGATCAAACACCGATCGTTGCATGTGGATTGCCAAGCTTTTTGGCGCTCGAGAAATAACAATCTGCTTGGTCTTCGTAGAGCTGACTTTGTTATTAGCCGGAATGCTGCACTTTTCCGTCAGAGTTTTTTCCTCAAAATCATCTTCTTCCAAAGCTAGCTTCACTGCCTCAAGTCGGCGCAGAGCTTTTTGGAGCTGCTCGTCTGGCGTCCCGTTGTGTCGCATCCTGTCTACCAACTTAGACAAAAGGTCTTCATGCTTCAGAAGGGTACACTTGGCACACTCGACGTTCTCGATCGCTTCCACTTTGCTGTAAGCGTCCAGCCTTTCATACAGGTCATGCTGATTCTTGTTCAAACCAAGACTCAGTGTCAAGCATGTGAAAGGTATCATGGATAACCCCTCGGAATGTTCGCACTGAACACAGGCCACTCTTTGTGCGAGCATACCCTCCAACGGATTGTGACCCGACTTGATCTCGGGTGCAGTTATTACGCTTTGATAACCACTGTCGTCGCTATGCTCACTTACAGCAGCGTCGTCCTTATCAATCTTAAAGGCCAGACCGGGATGTTGAGGCTGCGCGTTCTTGATAGCCTTTGCGACACTCTTATCGATATCGTCTAATAATTTAGAGTAGTATTCTTGAGCATCCTGTTGAGTCCATGTGCTCATAGACTTGAGCAGACTTGGAGTCCATAACGTGCGTCCATAATTCGAAACGTCGTTCAGGTCGGCGATCAGGGTCCGTAATGTTTGCGCAACGTCTTGATCGCCACTTTTATTCGATGCCTCAAGATAAGTGGAGAGGTATTCAGGTAGAGGTTTGAGTGATGAAAGTCCTTGGAGGATGCTATTCTGGTAGCATGAGTTGTCCATATTGCCAAGACCTGGTGGACGATCGGATTCGGTCTTCAAGCCCAAAACGCTGCCGGTCATGGAGAGGGCGCGGTTTCTAACTTCAAAGACTGAGGACATGACGCCGCCGGGACGAGTCAGCCCCAAGACCCTCCGCATCTTGTCGCTTTTGACGGCATGGTGGCTTCGTTCGACGAGACTCATTGACTCGGAGGTTGCGATTGTAGTGGAATTGTCGGGTGTATCCAAGGCATTCAGGAGGCTCTCAGGGACAATGAATACAAGACCGTCCCAAAGACTGGTTCCCAAAAGCTGTATTGATTCTTGAAAGGTGGTGGTTGAAGCATATAAGTTGTATGTGATAGTGACGACAACGATGAGACAAGAGATTAGGACACTCGGTTGGGTGATGCGATCCCAAGGATTCTGTTGTGGAAAGAGCTGTCGATGAGCTGCCACTTGATCGTCGTAGAACTCGTCGAAGTCAGGATGTTGAGACGTCATGCTGTATTGGAGGTCGGATTAACCTCCGCCTAGAAATTCGAAGTCGCAGCTCAGCTCGAAGTGTCTTAGCCTCGGACCCGTGATCAGGAAAGTAGTGGTAGAATATTGGTGCCGATCGAAGGGTAAGCCATGGCCTAGCTGCGTGGGCGTGAAAATGCGACAGAGAAAATTGATGCGATAGCGATCCGTATGGTGGTTGAAATGATGCAGTCGGCAGAAATATATAATTGGAAACGCCACTTGAGGAGGCGAGAAAATTGGCAGAATAAGAGGCAATTGCGACAATGAGATGTGATCGTGTTGGAACAGCCTGTGTTGAAATTGATACAACATTGCGTCTTTGCGTTAGTGGGTTCTAAAACAATAAGACAGTGCTGTCTCATATTTTACACTGTACAATGTACCTGCATCATAGTCTTATCTCGTCGTGGCTTTTTAGAATGTTAGTACACGGTAATTTACTATGTATAGAAGATGCTAGAAATCACAAGATACACCACAGAGACATCCGTTAATGATGTTTGTAATCTTGTAAATGAAAATTCCAGAGTCTCTAACAAAACTGACAATCCCACGATGGATGACATATCTTCCACCTCCAAAATCACAAATCATGATGATAGCTAGATAGGAACAAAGAAAAGGAGTAGACAAATCGTGAAAAAAATATATAATCTATGTACAAGAAAGGTAGACCGTTCATCGTTTTGCGTATCATGTTCATCATAATGGTTTTTTTTTCTTCTTCTTTTTTTTCTTTTCTCTGTTCAAACCAGTCATTGCCGTTTGGCTGGAATGATGTAAGCCAACTTTGGCTCCTCAACGGCAGCATTTTCGAAATTCGACCACATACAGAGCGATACGGGTGTTGCGGGAAGCTCAACAGGGCTTTGGTTCTCATCTACAATTGGAGCAAGCGGTGGGTAGGAGGGTGTGAACCCGGCCGTGGTTGGTGTAACAATGAACTTGTCATCAGGGCCACGAGCCAGGTGCAGGTGTAGTGTTGATGGCGCACTTCTTGTAGAGAAGTATCCCCATGATTCCCGGGCTAACGACATTTCAGGAGTATCTCGGTCTCCCTTCTTTCTGAACCATTTCATCCATACAAATATGCCTACTCCAACCAGACAGCAGACGCCAGCAACAGTGCCTGCAGTCACCGCTCCTGTTGGGCTTATACCGCTGCCCTTCTCCTCCTCTTCGTTATCATCTGGAGTGGTTGACTCCGTAGTAGAAGTCGTAGGATCAGCTGAGGCTGAGGGCGGTTGGAAAACCCTGTCAGGTACTTCTGATGTTTCGACTGATAGGATATCAGAAGTTGATGAGGATGTAGTTGTGGATGTTGGAGCAGAAGTTGTGGCTGATGTATATTCAGGGACCGGGAGCAAGAAGGCATAGCTTTCGTCCTGGTCTTTGTCGAGTACGCATTCCTTATCGTCTTTGCAACTATATCCAAATGGACAGCATCTCCTGGCCCCGTTCATGGCGCCACAGCGTTTTAGTTTCCGATCCAGTGCAAGTGTTTTGACCTCAGCTTCTGGGTTCGTTGATGGGTTCTGTCTCTCGATGTTGCAGGTTATGGGCAAAATAATCTCGCACTCTCCTTTCGAGTTCTTCGGACAGCATAAAGCGGTTGTATTTGCAGCAAGGACCTTGCAATCAGCCTGCGAGGAACAACAGAAATCTCCTGGAAGGTCGTTGCCACACCAATGATCTCCGGATATCGGACATGACCCATCTCGCCTTTGGTGTTGTGATGGGAAGTCCAAGAAGGACGGAGGAGCCTTTCGAGGGCTTTCAGGTTCTTCTTTGGCAAAGACTCTAACATGTGGTTCAACGACAGCTGGACTTGCTGGAGCCAGCAGAAAGGAAACCAGCACAAGGAAGATCCTGAGGAGATGTCCCTCGTGAGGCTGGAGAGTAAAAGCCATGGCACATCTACATGGAAGATGGGCGATATAACCGACAGGCTGGAGTTGAGATTCGCCAGAAGGAAAGAGAGCTGGTAGTAATGAGAGCGAAGCGCCTCATGTGCAGACGCCGTGCAGCAGTTCTTAATGATAAAGAAACGGGAGACGCAACTGAAAGACGCATACCAAGCTATTCCGGCAGTCCAGTCCCATTGTTAGTTCTTCCTTACATGAATCACAGACCAGAACCATCTCTATTTTTCGAGCTGTTGGTTCTGTTCTAAGAAACAACCAAGTCAGCCTCGAGAGCATGGGTCGCGGATCGCCTGGTGAAGCCAATCACGAAGGCATCCTAACCGCGGGCGCGACAAATAGCGTGGACTAGGCCCCAAGAATTGGTCGATGTGCCCCTGTAAGTTACTCTCCCCTGACGCAACCCAAACCCTCGGAAGCGAGGCCAGAAACGACTCTCTTTTATAGGGCGGTGGTTTCGAAACCTCAAGGATCGAAGAGACGCAGGTTCAAGGTCTGGCGCTTATACAAGTGGGGAGGATTCCCTGAGGGACGCGCTATTGGGAGTTGAGACAACCACTTGGCCGCGGATGGTGAACGACCAGCCGGCCAAAACGAAACGAAACAATTAAGTAAATCATTGTACCTGTAGGTGTGTCCTTCGCGGGAAGCCCAGGGTTCTGATAATGGGCTTGTGCTGTAGCTTATTTAAATCGATGTTGAGAGGAGGGAACTCGAAATAGCAGCTTCGGTATAGCAATTATCGGATTGGCTCTTGAGCCTGATCGTGACTTAAGTTCTCTTCTTTCAATTGATAACTGTCAATAGGATGCATCATATTGGGCATGGATAGCTCCAAGAAAGAAAACACAGTTCCCGTGGTTAAAAGTTGCAGCGACAGGGTTCAGCACCCGTTGATCCATGCCCTAAAATCCCAGCAACAGGTGGAGTTGTCGAAACAGAAAGGTCTTGTCTGTTGGATCTCGGGTGCAAACTCATATACAGAAGAGCAAACGTTGAGTATTAAAATAGGTGAAATATTTCGTATTTAGATTTATAACTATCCTGGCCACTTAGTAACTAGTGAGAGCCAAAACTGACATTTATATCACATCAAGCGCTACCTTCAAGCTTAAGATGCACGTGCCATGTCAATTAACAAAAACGCCCTTTGCTTTGTCGACTCCACGCGAGCTCGGTTTGTCGGAGAATCCTGATGCGATTATCGGGGGCTGCCGCTATATGCCGAGGTATACATAAGGTAGATGGCGAAGAGCACTGTATTATGCGACAGTTCGATCGTAGTCATTGACCTCTAAACAAAAACTCTAGTATAATTTACCGTCTCTCAACTCTGTCGCAATGTTCAGCCGACTTGCTCGATCTCCGGGGTAATTTGATACTCTCATGACTCTACTAACCATGCTAATTGCTCTACTATCCACAGCACCAGGCTCTTTAGCCGTCCTGGTCCTTTAAGCGCCGCAGTCTCTGGGAAGAAAACGTACAGTCTGGGCTCCATGCTATCCCAAGAAGCCAAAAGGAGGCAAAGGGAAGCCCAATCGGAAATGGGGATGCAAATCGAAAAGTCCGCCCACAAAACAACTATTCAACGTACAGAAACATCGCAGATTCGCATGGAACGCCAGGCCTTGGATGGTAAAAGTACAACCGAGTATCGTACCTTGTAAGTGAAGCTGCGCTTATGAGATTGAGGTCGCTGACATTTGGCCTTGGGGTGAAGTCCTAACATGTGGTTACGGTGAGTAGACGACCGCGCTTAATCGCTTGCTTAACGCTCATGGGTTTCTAGAGATAACTGCCAATGCAGCCAATGTGTTAACCAGGATACAAAGCAAAGGAATGTTGACACTTTCCAGGTGGGTGACTACTTCTGCGTCACATTGGGGGCCATGTAGCTATACTGACACACGACTTAGTTGAAAGAGGAGGATCTCAAAGTAGTTGATTTCAAAGAAACAGAGGACAAACTCCATGTTAACTGTAAGAGCCGATTTGGTTATGAGTGGCGCTATCGATAAATACTTACTGCGATAGGGTCTGACGGCCACGAGAGCCAGCATCCTCTGTCATACCTCTACTGCTGGTTCAAAGGAGCATACGCCAAAGAGTTTGGTAAGGATCAGTAAGCTCATCACCACTAAACTACTTGCAATATCGAGATCTCTAACAGTTTAGTATGATCCGATTGTGGGACTCATCCATTGGGACTCATCCTCCCTCAGTTCCTTACAACCAATTCTTTGTCGACCACGGTTGGGAAGCTATCGGTGAGCTTACGAAAAATATTGTAAGACATTTTGAATCCTATAACCATGGCGCAATAACTTACGCATCATAGCGTATTCACGGCTTCTGCTTCGTCACAGATGCACCAGTCTATCCCGAGTCCACGGAAGATCTCCTAAAGCGCCTGGGTCCGATCAGAAATACACATTATGGCGGCTTCTACGACTTTACACCAGATCTTGCTATGGCTGATACGGCGTACACAAACCTCGCTCTGCCAGCTCATACAGACACTACATATTTTACCGAGCCTGCAGGCTTACAAGCATTTCACTGTCTCTCACACGAGCCAGCTCCGGGTGAAGCGCTTGAAGAAGGGGAGTCCTTAGGCGGAGAGTCACTCCTTGTTGATGGCTTCAAAGCTGCTGTAACTCTAAGAAAGGAGAACCCTTGGGCTTTCAAAACTCTTGCCCAAGTCGAGCTGCCATGGCATGCAAGCGGTAACGTAGGAATATCTATTTCTCCAGACAAGGTGTATCCTGTCATTGAGCAGGAGCAAGGTGGTCATTTGAAGCGAATTCGTTGGAATAACGATGATCGTGGTGCTGTGAATCCCTACGAGGCTAAGAACTGGTACGCCGCGGCTCGAGCGTGGAATGAGATTTTGCGCCGCAAAGAGAATGAATATTGGTTCAAGTTGGAACCCGGAAAGATCGTCAGTAAGTGGAGAGATGCCTTGCTGAAATTACAATCACATATTGACCTTCTCTAGTCTTCAACAACTGGCGAGTTTTGCACGGCCGAAGTGCGTTCAAGGGCATTCGGCGAATCTGTGGCGCCTACAGTAGGTCTTCAATCAATGCTCTGAATTTTACGTATTGGCTGACCTTTCACTCAACAGTCCCCTATGATGACTTTGTGTCTTGCTACCGGGTGACAAACACACCAGGAGGTCGGGTCGATGGACGCAGCTACAACAACAGACCGAGGGTCATAGGTCATACTCGGAGCAAGAACTACAAAGACGTTACTAAAGCTCCTGAACAAGAAGCGCCTGTCATACAGGAAAGTTGAAGAAGCCGGTAAACAAGGAAGCGATTCGATTTTAGCTGGATGGCTGTTGAAATAGTTGGCCCCTTATCAGTAAGACTCATAAATCAGAGCTCTAGTAACATGCACTTCCCGGCTGTAGCAGGTTGCGTGTCAGTTGTTCAATGTTAGGCAGATGGAGGGTTCTTTTTACCCGCGATCGAGGCCAGCCTGAATGCAGAGAGAAGGTTATGTCAAATTTGGCACAGCTGCTAATGGCGGGGAACGCTTTAACCCCGCGAAATCCACTCGGCCACTTGATAGTTCAACCCGGCGAGTTATGGAAAATTGATCGGAGCTGAATGGACAGTAACGGGGCCGAAAGTGAACATCCGGGCCCTGATAGAAATAGCAGGCACACTAGAGGCATTTCTCCATGAAGCTGTTACAGCGTATCACAAAACATCAAGTCTTACAACGGCTAATCTGTGAATGACGCTTGTTCATAGGTGCGCCAGACGGTGGAGACGGCTTTGTGCCTTGCTAACCTCCAGACCTTAAAGGTAATACAGTGCGTTGGGTCCACCGAAGGGACAAGGGCTGTGAGAGATTCTTGGTCTGATGTGTTTGGTTCGTCGATAAATGTCGCAAAATGAGGATAGATATTCAATTGGGAGAAGAGCCGAGGATGCTTGGTATTGGACAAAAGTTACAGGACTATATAAAGTATGACGGTGCCCTACAAATATTGATTTGGGTGCGTAACCTTGTTGACCTGAAGCTTACCACTCAACGCCAGAGGTTCACTCGTAACAACATCAATATTGTCTGAGTTCAACCTGATTCGCAATCATGGATCCTAAAACTGGTGCATTTCACCATGATAACATGGCGGTGCCAGACACTTCCAGAGTTCTTCCACTATTCTCTCTCAAAGGCCGCACAGCTATTGTCTCTGGCGCTGGTGCAGGTATTGGTCTAGCCATTGCTCAAGGGCTGGCAGAGGCTGGCGCCAATGTGGCTATCTGGTACAACAGCAACAAGCAAGCACTGAAAGAAGCTGAGAAGATAGAAAAGGACTACGGTGTCAAGTGTAAGCCAACTTATCCCTTTTCATTAGCATCGTGACTTATGAAGTGCCAGGCCGAGCATACCAAGTCAATGTTATCTCACCCGAAGCAGTTGACAAGGCCATCAACGACATTATCTCCGATTTCAGTGGTCGTCTTGATGTGTTTGTGGCCAATTCCGGTATTGCCTGGGAAGACGGGCCCTTCATCGACGGGCCTACTGAGAGAGCTCGCCGTGTTATGGAGGTCAACGTTGACGGTGTCATGTGGTGCGCCAAGAGTGCAGGAGCACATTTCCGAAGACAGAAGAAAGAGGGCACAACGTTGGATGGAAAGAAATTGACAAATTTTGTGGCGGGCAGCTTCATTGCTACAGCATCTATGAGTGGAAGCATCGTCAACATCCCTCAATTGCAGGCAGTATACAACGCTTCGAAGGCAGCTGTAATCCACTTCTGTAAGTGTTATATCATTTGCAGAACTAAGCTTTTACGACTAACTGTAGGCTTTTAGGTAAATCTCTGGCTGTGGAATGGACAGGCTTTGCTCGTGTCAACACTGTATCACCTGGATATATCAAGACCGAGATCACAGATTTCATCAGCGAGGACGTCAAGAACATTTTCAAGGAAAAGACAGTTGCTGGGTGAGTCTGGACTGACATCGAAATTTCACTTGCTGTTGACTAACACCATATCTAGACGTCAAGGCGAAACTGGAGAGCTCAAGGGAGCTTATCTGTACCTGGCTAGTGATGCCTCATCCTTTACAACTGGTCATGACCTGGTCGTTGATGGTGGTTACTGTGTTCCTTAAAGATGGCTCCAAAATGTTCGCAGTTGAGCATTCATACCATGTCATGTTTGGGTAACAAAACTAGCTGCCTACCTATGCATTGGCACAAGGGAGTTTGGAGAACAGATATCAAAGGTATTACATTGAATATGAATACATATGTCAACGTCGTTTCGGCAGCTGCCCTAAGACTTGGCTGAGGTCAGATAATGTGCTCAAAGTTAGCATCTTGGGCCAGAAGCGCCAAGATGGCTTTATCAGGAAATGACCGTTCCAAGCAAACGAACTATTCAGCAGCCACGAGGAGCAAAGACATGTTGGTGAGCTGTAATAATGAACTGCAGATGGGCGTAACACGGGCTAGGAATGTGAAGATTCGTGTCCTCGTCAATGATCGTCAGATTTCGGATTCCTCTGCCTCAGGGGTTTTAGTGGACTACACTCATAGGCTACATAGGTAGGTTCGTGAATAACATCGATATGAGCGCAAATGCGCAGAATGTTACGAAGTGAGCAATAATATTGCACCATTCACCGCTCTCTTCGTTAAAACCGTTATCCCACTTGGATCGTTGATAAGATTCTAGGCCCAGCCAAATATCCGATTTTAGCAGCAAGTTTCAGGGCAGTCGGTCGGTACCTTAGCTTTCCCTTCCCCGTAGGACAAATTAACGTTGCGCAGTAGCGCAAAGAGAGAATGAAAAGTTCAGCTGTATCTTTTTCCATTGGTAAACGAATGATGACCACGCGAGCGAGAATCCTACCTTTAATTACTGCTATCTTCTAATTGGGCCGAGGTCAGCACCTGTCATTGGAATAAACGTGAGGAGCTGTAAGATTCAGAAGAGCGGCCCAGACGATCAAGTACTGTGCCCGCATTCACTCGTATATCTCCACCTGCCAACGCTGGATCAGTACTTAAGCTCCCTCCCGGGGTACCCAAGCCCGGTGGCCCCTTCCTTTAGAATCGCTCAACCGTCATCTCCCAACTGGCAGTGGCTGCTGAGTTCTTACCTCCCAACTTGACCTCCCGCTCTTTCTAGTCAGCCCTACCTATATCCAGTAACCGTCTTCTTTCAAACCCGGCCACGGCATTCCCTCAGAAACTTCCCTTGCGCATCGCCGTCTGCCTTTTTACATAGTCGCATTGCATTGTTTCTTTGTGCAAGCTTCTATAAGTATCACTCATTCATCGATCATAACTCTCAACGCCTTCACCGCCGCCAGCTCTCTCCTCCTCTCGCCTCGTCGCCCCCTAGCCGCCCACCATGGACTCTGAAGGCGAGGCCAACACTGCGCCCTCTACTGAGGAGCGACGCAACGTCCAGGTCGACAATGCCATTCGCGCCATTCAGGAGAAGAAGCCGGTACCCGAGATCGATTTTACTATTCACACCATGGAGGATAACACCCAGGTCAGCACCTTGGAGCGTGTGTGCAAAGGTTCGTGACATCCCCTCCAGTTGTCGCCGCCTCAACCCCGCCATCATCATCGACAACAATGTTGTCGCAGATTTGTCCACAGTATTCCTAGCTACCGCTCAGGCTGGTATCATGGTACCTTCGACATTACAGCTATGGTCTTTCTCATAAGCTTCTCTTACTTTGACTGACTCGAATCTATCGCATTTTCACAGATGTCCAAGCGCCTGCCATGTACAAGCCTACCGACGAGCAATTCTTCGAGGATGACACCCATTCCAAGCCCAACCTTCAGTTTCTTAAGCAGCATTTCTATCGCGAGGGCCGTCTTACCGAAGAGCAGGCTCTTTGGATTATCAGGAAGGGTACCGAGCTTCTGCGCGCCGAGCCCAACCTTCTGGAGATGGACGCTCCCATCACTGTCTGTGGTGACGTTCATGGACAGTACTACGATCTGATGAAGCTGTTCGAAGTCGGAGGTGACCCCGCTGAGACCCGATACCTCTTCCTCGGTGACTATGTCGACCGAGGCTACTTCAGCATAGAGTGTGTCCTCTACCTCTGGTGTCTCAAGATCCATTACCCCAAGACCCTCTGGCTGTTGCGAGGAAACCATGAATGTCGCCACTTGACTGACTACTTCACCTTCAAGCTCGAGTGCAAGCACAAATACTCAGAGACTATCTACGAGGCCTGCATGGAATCATTCTGCGCCCTTCCCCTTGCTGCTGTTATGAACAAGCAATTTCTTTGTATTCATGGTGGACTGAGCCCAGAGTTGCACACACTCGACGACTTGAAGAGCGTTAGTTGATCCGCTTCCTGGCCACAAACCTGTGACTAACCTTTACTAGATTGATCGTTTCCGCGAGCCTCCTACTCAGGGCCTTATGTGCGACATCCTCTGGGCTGATCCTCTCGAAGACTTTGGCCAGGAGAAGACAAGCGACTATTTCCTACACAACCATGTCCGAGGATGCTCATACTTTTTCTCCTATCCAGCCGCCTGCGCCTTCTTGGAAAAGAATAACCTTCTTTCAATCATTCGTGCTCACGAGGCCCAAGATGCCGGCTACCGCATGTACCGCAAGACCAGAACCACCGGCTTTCCAAGTGTTATGACCATTTTCTCCGCCCCTAATTACCTCGATGTGTACAACAACAAGGCTGCGGTACTCAAGTATGAGAACAACGTGATGAACATTCGACAGTTCAATTGCACTCCTCATCCTTATTGGCTCCCCAACTTCATGGACGTTTTCACCTGGTCTCTTCCTTTCGTGGGGGAGAAGATCACCGATATGCTCATCGCCATTCTCAGCACCTGTTCAGAGGAGGAACTTAAAGAAGAGACACCCTCTTCAACCTCGCCTGGCCCCGCCTCGCCAGCTTTGTCCAATGACCCTGAGTCGATTGAGGTTCGACGTAGAGCCATCAAGAACAAGATTCTCGCCATCGGACGGCTGTCTCGTGTATTCCAGGTGCTTCGCGAGGAGTCCGAGAAGGTCACAGAACTCAAGACTGTGTCTGGTGGAAGATTGCCCGCGGGAACTCTTATGCTTGGTGCCGAAGGCCTCAAGAACGCAATCAACGGATTCGAGGATGCTCGAAAGGTCGATTTACAGAACGAGAGGCTGCCACCCACTCACGAGGAAGTTGTCAAGCACCAGGAGGAGGAGCGAAACACCGCGCTTCAGAAGGCAGCTGATGATGCCAACAATGACAAGAAATTGCAGCAGCTCTCCAGAAGGCTCAGCACGTAAGTCATTCAATATCATGGCATGAGTTAAGCCACTAACATCCGCCAGTGATCGCAAGAACCGAGCTCCAACGTCATGAACATAGTTTTTGCAGTAGCATATACGTTATTGTTATAAATACTGGTGAAGGACTTGGATGAACGACTAATTATCATTCTCCCACATATGAATGGCTGGAGAAGGCTGCCAGATTTTCCTCTTCATCGTGACTGCTGACGCTCTGGTCATTACACTAGCAACGAAAAGTCAGGTTGTCGTTACTGGTCCTACGCTCTGAACTTGGGCAAGAAACAAAAGCAGGATAGATGACGACGTCGTTACTTCGGGTGCCAAGTAGAATATGCAAATAGCATTGAGCACATTGTCTATAAGGGGATGTGCTGCCCAGAGTTTCAAGTTGGCGATGCACCTTAATGAATACATGAATGCTTTTAAATAGTCAATTGTGATTTGTGTCTGAAGATGGCAGCTTCAATAAGCTCTTTTGATAAACCTTGGTGTAAAACGCTGCAACCCTTCTTTGGATACTGGCGGTAGACTGTTACAGCCACAGTATATCTTGCTGACATCTTAGGGAGCACCTCTTCGCCCAACTCATAATACCTTTTGGGCAAGCTCCAAAAGATCAAAGAAAGCTTCGCGCTCCAGATCTGTTTTGGAAAGTCCAAGTCCAAGGACCAGTATTCGTCGGTCATCAGGCGATCTGAGACAAATTTGGCTGGCAATTTGTGCTGCGTAAAGCTGACCTAGAGTTTCACGCTCCTCACCCCCTCCACCAAATAGCGTTGTTGGTATGAGATGTGTTGATGGAAGAAGGCCTTTGTTTGAGCTGGGCAGATTCATCTCAACAACTCCAGATGATGACCCTGTCAAGGGTACTTGTATCTGTTACGATGTCAGCTGTAGTAGAGCTTGAAGACTAGGACCTAGTACTCAATTACCCATTGTGAAAGTCGGCCTTCTTGGGAGATAGTGATGAGGATCTTGTCAGCGAAACTGGTGGATGTAATCTCTGTAGCTATTCCATTCACGAGACCTGAAACCTCTCTAGATCTCGAAGGGAAAGAGTCTTGTCTAACATCAACAGTCGCCATCTTTGAAGAAGTATTATGCTTTAGTAGAGTTGAGCTGTAGCTTTGAATCCCATTCGAGCTGTTAAGTTCAGGCGTTGCCGCTGAGCTAGGCGGCCCCACCACCCCGCACTATACCAAAAGCAGGTCCAGGTTCTGGCGGTAATTCACGGCAGAACGACTTTTGATCCCAAAATTTCATGAAATTCATCGTCGCATCTGCGGCTTGGGTTGATCCTCCAACGTATTAACATTTCATGCCATTTTCGCAAAATTTATTGTCAATTCGTTAGACAATAATTCAAAATGGCCAAATACGTTCCTCGTCAACGCAAGCACAAGGTCCTCGCCCGTGAACGAGCCAAGGAGAATGCTCAGCATGAAGTCCAGGACAACCCAAACCAGGAGATTCTCCTGCCGACGGCCAAGGCTGATCGTGAGGCCAAAAAGGCACAGATGAAGGCAGAGCTTCGCCAAGAAGGCGCGAAAATGAGCGGAAAGAAGGCCAAGCGATTAGAAAAATACATTGAAGGCAAGCTGCGCAAGGACGAGTCCCGCGAGCTGATGGCCAAACTTGCTGAGCAACAAATCGACACAACCTTGTTCTCGAGCAGCCGAGTCCTTGGTCAGGGCCGCGAGACCAAGAAGGAGGCATTGAGGCGGGCTATGAGAGAGGAGAAAGCTGGTTTGGAGGGTGGTGAGGAGGAGAGAAACGAGATTCTTCTTGAGAAGAGAAAAGAACTAAACGCGGATGAAGAGATCTCGAGCGATGAGAGTGAAGAATCTGAGCCCGACGAACAAAAGTCATCCAAGCCCACACCAACTCCCGCGCCCGCGCCCACACCCACACCTACACCCAAAGAGTCAGATCAACCGAAAACAGAAATCTCTGCGCCAACAATTGGTTCGGGTCTGAAGAGACCGCTCGAGGTCGACGACGAAGGACGACCGGTGATCAAAAAGCGACAGAAGCGAGGCGGAGTCAAATCAAAATTCTCCCTGGCGCCAATCGAAACGCCACTTGAGCCCGAGTCTGAAGAAGCCGACAGTGTTGCAAGTGATAGCGATAGCGATGAGTGGAATGGTTTCAGCGACGACTCGGCTGAAAAGGATGATATCGCAGAGGATGACAGCGAAAGCGAGGAGGAAGATGATGAAGAATCCAGTGAGGGATCCGAAGAGTCTGATGAGGACATGGAAGACGCAGACGAGAACAAAGCACAGAGGTCATCGTCTTTCAAGGCATGGGCACACCAACAGCGAAACGAAGCTCTAGGTTATCAATCCATCGAGGGAACAACAGCAAATCTTGAAATCCCCAAGCCAGAAAATTTTGTTCCCCGAGCCCCTGAGCAAGATCCTTTACCGATGGAACTACAACCAACGCAGAATATCAATCGAAAGGTTTACAGCGTAACGGTTACGAGAATACCAGAAGTCCAGGAGGCTAGGTTAAAACTTCCTGTGGTATCAGAGGAACAAAGGATAATGGAAGCGATTCATAACCATGACATTGTCGTTGTTTGCGGTTCCACAGGTTCTGGAAAGACTACTCAAATTCCTCAGTTCTTGTATGAATCTGGTTATGGTTCCCCCGACTCGCCAACGCCTGGTATGATTGGTATCACTCAGCCCCGTCGAGTCGCTGCTGTCAGTATGTCGAAGCGAGTTGGTGAGGAACTTGGTGATAAGTCTGAGGTGGTGGCCTACCAGATCCGTTTCGAGGGCACAGTTGATCCTAAGACGGCTATCAAGTTCATGACTGATGGTGTTTTGCTACGAGAAGTTGCGCAGGATATTACACTGAAGAAGTATTCGGCCATTGTCATCGACGAAGCTCATGAGAGAAGCGTCAACACGGATATCCTGATTGGTATGCTCAGCCGAGTCATCAAGCTCCGAGCAGAACTAGCAGCAGAGGATCCTACAGTCAAGCCTTTGAAACTCATCATCATGTCTGCTACATTGCGGATAGAGGATCTCACCATGAATCCGACGCTTTTTGCCACTCCACCGCCAGTATTGGAGGTCGAGGGCCGACAACATCCTGTCACCATTCATTTCTCCCGAAGAACTCAGCATGATTACGTGGAAGAGGCCTTCCGAAAGATTAGCAGAGGCCATAAGAAGTTACCACCTGGTGATATCCTTGTGTTCTTGACTGGCCGCAACGAGATTCTAGAGCTCAGCAAGAAGCTAAAGGCTACATTTGGCGGTCCAAAGACTGCGGATGGACCCAAAGTACAAATTTCTGCTAGCGAGGCTCCTATTGAGGTCGAAGATATTGAGTTTGGAGACGTGGATGACCGTAATGGCGATGATTTTGATGAGATACCCACAGATGACGAAGATGAGGACGATGAGGATGAGTTCCAGATCGAAGAGGACCAGGAGGTTGCACCATTAAAGATGCGAGTCTTACCTCTTTACTCCTTGCTTCCAACACGCGAGCAGATGCGAGTCTTTGAGCCAGCACCTGAGGGCACACGAAACATCATCTTGGCAACCAACGTTGCGGAAACCAGTTTGACTATTCCTGGTATTCGATATGTCTTTGACTGTGGCCGATCAAAAGAGAGACAGTATGATCGTCTAAGTGGAGTTCAGAGCTACGATATTGGATGGATCAGCAAAGCCAGCGCAAATCAGCGATCTGGTCGTGCTGGCCGTACCGGTCCTGGCCATTGTTACAGACTCTACTCCTCTGCAGTATATGAGAGAGATTTCCCACCTTTCACAGATCCTGAGTTGTTGCGAATGCCTATTGAGGGTGTCGTGCTACAGCTCAAGGCGATGAACCTGCAGCATGTTGTCAACTTCCCCTTCCCTACACCACCTGATCGACGAGCGCTTGCTAAGTCTGAGAAGCTGTTGACATATCTCTCTGCTATCTCCTCGACAGGACAAGTTACGCAGATTGGTCAAACCATGTCTGTGTTCCCTCTGTCTCCTAGGTTTGCGCGCATATTGCTGGTTGGCCATCTTCATGACTGTATCCACTACACAATTGCTCTTGTTGCTGGTTTATCAGCCGCCGAAATTTTCATTCCTGAGAACCAAGCGATTCCGGCGCTCGCAGCAAAGGATGAAACCGCTATCCGTACAACATCAGACGTCATTGCAGAAGATCGTCAAGCCAATGTGCGAAAGATGTTTAACGAGGTTCACCGGAACTTCTGTTACCTAGACGATAAATCCGATGCTATCAAGCTTCTGCAAGTCGTGGGTGAGTTTGCTCATGAGCCTACAGAGGAATGGTGTGAGAGCCATTTTGTCAGATACAAGGTGCTTAAGGAAATCCAACAGCTGCGACGACAAATCACAGAGCTGTTGAGGACAAATGTTTCGGCTTTCACCAACCTGAAATACCAGGATAAGCTGGATCCTCCATCCCCTAAACAAGTCGCTGCTCTGAAGCAAATGGTCGCGGCCGGCTTCGTGGATCAGGTTGCTATTCGAGCAGATCTTACACCCAACCCTCCTGAGCAATTCCGCAAGCCTCGCCGGTCCATCGATGTTCCATATATCCCCTTGATTCCTATCCACGCTGGCAAGGAGGTTGAAAGCGACCGTGCAGTGTACATCCATCCCACCTCACCTCTTGCCCACATCAGTATTCAGGAATGCCCCGAGTACATCGTTTACTCTTATCTCCAGCGAGCTGCGCAATCAGTTGATGCGGAGAAGCGTCCCAAGACAAGAATGCATGCCCTTACAGACGTAACTGGCGGGCAACTAGCAGGGTTGGCCAAGGGAACACCCCTTATCACCTACGGCAAGCCGATTAAGGAGCTCAAGCCCACAACGGGCACGGATGGAGCTGCAGTTCGAGAGTGCTTTGTGGTTCCATATTTGAGAGCCGAGAGCACCGGTGGTCAAGGATGGCCTCTCCCTGCGAAGAAGGTGAAGCAGAGAAAGGTTCCTGGCAAGGGATGGGTTGTGGAGTAGAGGTTGCAGATACGGGAGATGTTTTCGATAATTTAGTCTTAAAAGTTGACATAGACAAGATACCTCGTGGTTTATACAAAATAAGATTTCATGTATATTTACGTTCTGAGTCTCGGCAGTAAATGGTGTTGTGTGATTGGGTGATCTCGACGTCATTATGCAAGCATGATGCTATAAGATGAGAACTTCAAAGAACACGGCTTCAGTTGAGATCATAAGACTTCAAAGCGTGCGTTTTAGAGTCATTTTCTCATGCGATTTTGGACAAGTTAACCATAAATATGTCTGAAACATCCAATGCCCTCTTCCCAGGCGTGGCTTTGGTCACTGGCGCCGCATCGGGTATGGTCCACTGCTCCAAATAACTAATATTCGGTTCTTCATCTAATGATACAAGGTATTGGACGTCAAGTCGCTATATCATTTGCCATAGAAGGGTGTCGGAGGCTCGCCCTGTTTGACAAAGACAGCACAGGTCTGAACGATACCAAGGCGACCATCAAAACTACGAGCGGAGATGCAAATCCAGATGTGTTCATCAGACACGTTGATAACCTTGACACATATGAAGTTTCCAGAAACATGGAACTTGTTATCAAGCATTTCGGGCGTATTGACTATGCCGTCAACTGTGCTGGTATGTCTATACACTGTTTTGCTTTGACTTCTACTCACAATGGCATTGGAAAGGAATATATGGTCCGACAAAGCAGAGTCATGAAGTCACCCCTGAAGAGTTCGATCATGTTATAAATACCAACTTTCGTGGTCTGTGGCTGTTTGCACGAGAAGAGCTAAAATATATGACCAGTCAAGATGTTGGAGTTACTCATGATGGACGGCCTGGGTTTAGAGGTTCTATTGTCAATGTTGGAAGCAACCTCGGCCTCGTGGGGAAATCAAAAACTCGTGAGAATATATTGTACCTTGAACAGGCTTATATGCGGGCTGACAGTTGGGACAGCGGTATATAGCGCCTCAAAGGCAGCTATCATTAGTTTGACGAGAAGTGATGCTATCGATGTAAGTCCAACTGATGGGTTGACCCTACCTTCTTATTTAACACATACAGTATGCCAAAGATCAGATTCGTGTTAACTGCGTCTGCCCTGGAGTTATTGAGTAAGTTATCTCTTGGTGTCCCTGTACGCATACTGACCTCGCAGAACTCCCATGACGGCTAATGTTCCGGAAGATGACCCGGCCGTACAGACTGCCGTCATGAAAAGAAAAGGGACTCCGCAGGAAGTAGCAGATGCTGTTTTGTTCTTATCAAGTCCCAAGGCTTCTTTCATTCAGGGTGCTGCATTGTCAGTTGATGGGGGCTATACTATTAGTTAGGGACGTTAAAACAGATGATAAGAGCACAATAATGAACTGTATTGGGGTATCAAACTACTCTATAAAAACTAAAAACAACACTTTTCCCCAGATTAACGCCACGCCCTTGCTGGTAATAACTCAAGACGCAGCTGGTGTGCTAGTAGAGTTGACCATTTTGCTCTTCTTACGCCTAGGCTTGGGAGCAGTCGCTGATTTGGGTGTTCTCTCCTTGCTCTCCTTCTTATCATCAACCTTTGTATTGATCGTCGGCGTATTAATACTCCTAATGGGGCCATCCGTCTTTGCAATTTGTGGTGGTTTGCGGCCTGTTGTTGTGAGGTGGAACTCTCCTGGGCGACCTGTGATAGGGTTCTCGTCGATGTATTCACCGCCGTACTTCATGTGAATCATGAAAGACTCTTCTGCTAGTCTTTCCAGTGACTTCTCGTCATCTTTCTGCGCGGCTGCTGTAGGGGCAGCTGGAGCTTTGCTAGCTTCATCTGATACAGGCATTGGGGTCGCCGCTGCAGAGGTATGGATCCTTGGCTTTGTTGATGTCTTGGCTGATGGGAGCTGGTAAAAGTTACCCATAGAGGGACCCCATTTTCTAACTGATTCAGCAGTTGTCACAGCATTGGTAACTTGCGAAGATATAGTCAACTACAATGATGAGGTTAGAACCGTTCGCGAAACAACTGCTGCAAAGAACATACAATTCTTGCTGAAAGAATGGCACTGAGAGTGGGTGCCATGTAGATATTCTCCCCCACCACGAAGTATGTGGCGTGAACAGTAATCTCATCGTCGTCATACGCTGACTTTCGTCTCGTTTGCTTGCGAATGACCCATACACCTGTACCAGCGCCAGGGCCAGTTTCAGCAGGCTCTTCGACAACCCTGAATTCAAGGCCTGACATGGT
This sequence comes from Fusarium oxysporum f. sp. lycopersici 4287, assembly GCF_000149955.1. Lineage (NCBI taxonomy): Eukaryota > Fungi > Ascomycota > Sordariomycetes > Hypocreales > Nectriaceae > Fusarium > Fusarium oxysporum. The sequence goes on along the minus strand of NC_030989.1, from coordinate 1,217,499 downwards.
GTTAAGATGTGTCTCGAAGGCTTCGCGTGTCTGAATGACTGGATACATCGATGGTACATTCATGGCTTGGTTATATACAACAGCGTTGTTCGACGTGCGCTCGAAGAAGGGCGATTCTGCGAAGTAAAAGAGGATGGTGTTATTGTGCAGGCCGCCCATTTGTTGAATCGCCATAGGAGAGCGCCATTGGATCTCGTCGAGGGGAGGATCGTTTGGATTCGACATTGTGAAGAATCGGGGTTATCTTGTTAGTATTATTGGGGCAGCTTCCTTCGTTGTATTTGTTGCTATGAATGGTAATATTTCCTTGGAGTTTAGTTAAAGGTTCAAGAAACGTATTGAAGCTCCAGCTCTGTTTGACGTGGGGTTCCGCTTCTAGCGCGTTACAAGGCGGCCGTGTTCCGCCTCAGCGGCTCATCCAGTAAGAGGCGCCGCGCATCAATTTCAACCTCCAATCTTCGATCTCACAACCCTCATAGTTCATCACGACGAAAAGAAACCCCTCCATATATCGACACCAGAAAGAGATCTAATCTTGACAAGACCACCAGCACCCAAAAACACGCCATGGATCTGCTTTCAAGTATCCGCAAGACTGGTTCCAGAGGAGGCGTCAACTTTAGCTGGGATGAAGTCGCAAGCTCTTCACATCGCGAAAACTATCTCGGCCACAGTCTCAAGGCACCTGTTGGACGCTGGCAAAAAGGTCGCGATCTCAACTGGTACGCTAAAGCCGAAGACGACTCTGGAGAACCCAATGAAGATGGCGAGACCGAGGAGGAGCGTCGAGAGAGAGAACGAAAGGAGGAATTGCGCAAAATCAAGGAGGCTGAGGAGGACGCTATCGCAAAAGCCCTGGGTTTGCCACCCCCTGTACGAAACTCTTCTGGTGCGAATGCAGTAGAGGTTGATCCCAGTAAACGAAAGGTTGGTTCGGAAAGCGGCCCTCCTGAGGAAGCTGGGAACGAAAAGAGGGAGAGCTCAAGACGTCATGACGACACCGAGAGACGAGAACGACGAAGGCATCGAAGTCACGATCGGGGTCATGATCGCGAGCGCCGCCATCGACGACACAGGAGGAGCCGAAGTCGAGACCGTGATGGAGGCAGGGAACGAGATGAGGATGGACCAAGGCACAGACACAGAGATAGGGATGGTGATAGGGAAAGTAGCCATGGCCATAGGCGTCACCGTGAGGCTCATCAAAGAGGAGGTCCTAAGGAAGACGAACGACGACACAGGGATAGGAGCAGGGAGCGCCGCCGATCGAGATCGAGAGATAGACGCAGACGTAGTGCCAGTCCTAGGCCTCATCGTCGAGACTAAAGTCACAGCTTCTGGCCTTGAACTCATTAGTCGAATATAAGATACCCCTCCCAGAGACATCAAGGGAAAGCGTCAAGTCACCATTTGTATCCATCTTGCGTCCAAATCAATGAGTCAATTCTTTGCGCTTCCCATATAGAAGGAAGTTTGCATACTTTTAAAGCTCTCTACCTGACCTAACGCCATACCAAACCACTGTTGTTACACCCATACTATTACACGATTAGGACTGGCTAAGGGGTTGGCCGTCCTTAGCCTTCTGAGCACCGTACTTCTCCAATCGGATAGACTGGATAGCAATGAAGCCAGTGCTGTCCATGGGAGAAAAGGTGTCAAGGCTGTCCATTGAAGCATCCTCCTGGGAGTAGAGGCTGCTGGTCTCGCTGGATCGTCCAAGGACGTAAACATTGCCCTTGTACGCACGGAGGCGGACCTGACCGTTGACACCCTTTTGAGCAGAAACGATTGCCTCATCGAGCCACTCACGCTCAGGGGAGAAGTACATGCCATTGTAAAGGCACTGGGACCACTCGATAGTCACAAATTGATCTCGAAGCTTGCGGACCTTTGAGTCGAGGACAAGACCCTCGAGATCGACGTGAGCAAGGCGGGCGATGGTGAGACCAGGGGTGTCGTAGCATCCTCGGCTCTTGAGCCCAATCCATCGGTTCTCGACACTGTTTAACTGTAAGCATAGTGTTGTGCTACAAATCAATGGTGAAAGTGGACGTACATGTCAATTCGGCCGACGCCGTGGTCGTGACCAATCTTGTTGAGCAGCTTGAACAGCTCTACCGAGTCGGTAGCCTCTTGGTCAGGGGTAGCAACCTTGACAGGGAGACCCTTCTCGAAGTACACGGTGAAGTCGAGAGGCTTGTCAGGAGCCTCAAGGGGATCGACAGTCTGGGTCCAAAGGTCCTTAGGAGGAGTGTGATCGGGGTCTTCGAGAATACCAGCCTCGTACGAGCAATGAACGAGGTTCTCGTCCTGGCTCCAAGGAGCCTTGGGGGTCGATGAAACAGGGATGTTGTTCTCGGCGGCGAACTTGAGGAGATCCTGTCGACCCTGGAACTTCTCACAGAATTCGGGGAGTCGCCAGGGGGCGATGACTTTAATGGAAGGGTTGCAAGCCTTGAAGGCGAGCTCGAAACGAACTTGACTAAGGGGCTCTGTCAGTGATCTATGAATTAGAATTTTTTCGTAATGGAAAGTGTCATACTCGTTCTGCGGCATGTTAGCAGGTGGTTCTCAAAGTCTGACGGTTTTACTTACGCCTTTGCCTGTGCAGCCGTGGCTCAAAAGATTGCAGTTGTACTTCTCAGCAACGCGGACCTGGGCGCGAGCGATGACAGGTCGGGCCAGAGCAGTTCCAAGGAGGTATCGGTCCTCATAGATGGCATTGCACTGGATTGCTCGGAAAACGATCTGCTCGACGAACTCCTTCTGAAGGTTCTCGATGATCATGCGCTCCGCGCCGAGAGCGAGGGCCTTCTTTTCGACAGCATCGAAGTCCTCGACCTGACCAACATCGGCGAGGAAGCACTAAAGAATGTCAGATTGAACCTGAAGAAGCAGCTGGAGGAGTTTCACATACCACAACCTCATAGCCCTCTAGAATGAGCCATTTTAAGATAGTCGAGGTATCGAGACCTTGGCTAAATGTTAGCAATAAATCTCACATTTAATCACTCCAGGTGCAGTTTGGAGAAAGAGTCAGAAGTGTATACCTCCAGAATAGGCACTGCAATCAAAAGTTAGCGGATGTTTTTTATATTAGCAGCCTATCATCAACGGCATATAAACTTACAGACAAACACGGCCTTTTGACATTGTGGAGTCGTTTTGTTGTGAGGTGTGCCGTTATTTGGCCAAGATGAAGAGAAATGGTGATGTTGAGCAGCAGGCTTCGGTGTGTGCAAGTGTTTGAGTTTGAGCAAATGGTCAAAGGGAAATAACATATATTATATACTATGAATTTGACTCACTTCGAGATACTGTTCTCCCGTACAAAAAGCAAAATCTTAACTCGGGCATGCACCCAGCCGTGCCTATCACAAAAACAATGATTCACTTACAAGACTTCGGCCTCCGACTCCGGACTCGACGAACTATCTACAAAAACGACCCCAGAATTTACCAAGATAGAATTCAGTTACAGGCTTGGCAATTCCTTGATAGGGAGCGAGTCATAGCTATTTGTTGGGGGGGAAGAAATCACTATCAAGGGTCCCATTTTGAGCTGCGAATTCGGCAGGCTAAGGTGATCGTTGACTCAATATCAAAAATTTCGATGGATGGATCTAAGCACGGCCCTGGCTACCTGGTCTAAGTTGACGGGATCCATGACGGGTAGCAGCGGTGATCCTTTTTTCGACAAGGCCCACGACAGCTTATGTTGGTTGGAAAATGCCTAGAAATGTATGTAACTCTAATGCACCTAGTCTCTCGAGTCTCAGTAATGACGGGAGTTTTATCAATCTGGACGATGCATCCTGCAAATAGCGTTGCACAAAGCTTTCAGTTTCAGTCAAATGCACTCTCGAGAGACCGACGATTCTTCAAGATCTCCTCCAGCAGCAACATTTCCAGTCCATTAAAGAAAAATGTTACTTAATGAAGCCTCAGATCCTCCATCTTAAAGTAATCGGACTTTTGTACAAACGGGAGTACGAGGTCCAGTAATCTACCACAGAAATTAGTGGTGATGATAATTAGAGCTGAACTTAGCGGCGAGGCTGCCCCAGATCACTATATCTTCCCAGCGCGACGGCATGTGGTGTGAGTCGATATCCATCTTGATTGGCCAGAGACAGTGGACAACGTCACTTTCAGGGACCACCTCTAACAGCCTCGGGGTCTTTATTGTACCACGGGTTTGAGATCATATGAACGATGAAACCGTCTTCATACATCATCTAGACTTCTGATTTCTCAACGCCATCCCCTTTTGCCACACTGTTTGCTTCCTATTGTGATTCTGTCACATCCCCCTATGTGCTTGGGGTTTGATAAAACTTAATACCGTTTGCCACCTCTCACCGTCGTACGTAGTCGCTGTCTGCCTTGCTTATACTCCAAGACCACTTCCTTAAACTCGTTCACAGAAAGTATCATTACTAACGAACAACAGATTAGAGGTGCCTCTTTCTCTTTTCTGGACATATATCTTTCAAAACCTTACCCTCCCGTCGACACAAGAATGCGCGTATAAACCATCACAATCCTACCACGATGGACTATTCAAGACTACGAGCCGCCGCTCTCCGCGATGGCGAAGACGAGGAAGCCGTTACCGTCGATACTCGAGCTCTTATCGACAAAGTTCTTGCGCGATACTCGGGCGAATGGACAACATTACGAGAACTAATTCAGAACGCTGCGGATGCCCAGGCAAAGACGGTCAGCGTCAAATGGGAAACTCTCCCATCAACACAGGTGCCACTACCGAATACCACGAGCCGATCCGAGATACTGAAACACACCTTGTCAAACCATACACTTCGCCGATTAGTCGTGCAGAACGATGGACAACCCTTCACAAAGACAGACTGGGGAAGACTGAAGCGTATTGCCGAGGGCAACCCCGACGAAACAAAGATCGGTGCCTTCGGTGTCGGTTTCTACAGTGTTTTCGCTGATTGCGAAGAGCCGTTCGTCAGCTCCGGCAATGAGGCCATGGCGTTCTACTGGAAGGGAAATGCACTTTTCACAAAGAAGTCTCAAATTCCAGCAGATCAAGCTACCCATCATACAACCTTCGTCCTCGACTACAGAAATACAACTACACCCCTCCCGAACTTGTTGTCTGTTAGCCAGTTCCTTGCGACGAGTTTGACTTTTGTTGCGCTCGAGCACATTGAGTTCTGGATTGATGACTACCAGATTCTGTCTCTGAAGAAAAAGTCATCTCCGAGTGTTGAACTTCCTCTTCCTCGCGACCTCGAGGCGAGGACAAAGGATGGCCTAATGAAGGTTACTAGCGTTGACCGCACAAGCACACAGATCGATGCGTCTTACATGGCCGCCATAGGATGGAAACCACAAGCTACGACATCCACCACAAAGAATGAGTCCTACGGTGCCCCTGAAACTCCTTCCTTAAGATCCTTCTTTGCCCGTCTTACGTCAAGTGCGTCACAGGCAGGCATTAGGACAAAAGCACAGCACGAGGAGAATGCTGCGCAAGTGACGATTTCCGAAGATGTGACTAAGCTTTCATCCTCCACAATCTTCCTTCGGGCGACTTCTGCAAGTATTCGTACAAGCGTAGCCTCGTCCTTTGCTTCCGAACTCGAAAGAGCGACAAAGAAACCCCCGCCAAAGACAACCAAAATCGCCATCCTAACTTCGTCCTATGATGAGACTCAAGCTTCGCAAGAGGCCGCAACATCGGGGGCGCTTGGCAAAGCTACAGATGTCTTTGCATCTGTGCTTCCCAATAAAAAGCCGGGCGGTCGCATCTTCATTGGCTTTCCCACCATGCAAACTACCGGAGCTGGACTCCATATTTCAGCACCGTCAGTGATTCCCACTGTGGAAAGAGAGGCTATCGACTTGAATGCTCGTTGGGTCAGGACATGGAACCTTGAAATTCTTCGTGCTGCTGGTATCATTACTCGACTTGCCTTTGCCAACGAGATGAGTGACCTGAGTAGCCGGATCAAACAGGTTATGGCCAAAGAGTCCAAATTCTCTCCCGCAGTCATCGCCAAGTTCATGCCAGAAGCTCTTCACATTCACAAGACCTTCACATTTGATGACTCAACTCCCAGCAGTCAAGTTGGTCAGATTATTGAGGAAGCTTTTTGGATGTGCTTTAAGAAGGCCTCAATCGAGACCTACTCAACACGAGGCGTGTTGCAAACAGTCGATGTGCGCATTGCTTCGGATGAGATGAGTAAATTCGTCAACAGCATCCCTGTTGTACCTGAGGAGATGAAGGGTGTCCCATTCGTGAAAAAGCTCATAGACTTCGGTCTTATTTCACACATCACAGTCACAGATGTGAAGAAGGAGCTGGAGACAAAGGCTATGAACAAAGTTCAATTGATGAACTTCATCAGTTGGGCAGGCAAGAAGAGCTTGAGTGGTGAGCTCGATCCTGGCAGTCGATCTGCTTTGCTTGAAGTAGCTGTTGGCACGATGAGTGATGATGGGGAACAAGGCGAAATAATTGCCCTCGGTAGCATCCGGAATCACCTCATTGCGAACAGAATTCCTGCCAACTTGCCCATTCCTCCTACCACAATCCCTCATGCGCTCACTGCCAACTCTCAGCAGGCTGAATTGCGTGCTTTAGGATGGGAGCCGCTAGAAATTCTCCCATGGTTGAGATTCCTTTTGGACACAAATTCTTCTAGATCCGAGGAACAGAACTTGACTCAATCATCCAAGTTTGCCATTCAGATTTTGACTGTTCTTTCGAAGAACTTTGAAAACTCGAGCCCGAACGCAAGAACCACCATCGTTTCTCTTCTTCAAGCAAACACAGTTGTACCTACGAAGCAGGGTATGAGAAAGCCCACTGAGTCCTTCTTCCCGATTGTCAAGCTTTTCGACGATCTTCCGGTCATTCAAGGTTGCGAGAAGATCAAGGAGAAATTTCTGGTCACCATTGGCGTCCGCAAAACAGTAGACCTCGAGACCATCTTTACCAGGCTGTTGAACGCCTCGAGTGAAGGTCATCAGAAATGGAGTCACATGGAACTTATCAAATATTTAGCATCTGTCCGCGAGGATATCCCGGGTGAAGACCTGAGCAAGCTAAAGCAGACACGCTTTTGCCCAGCCGAAGCTGGTCCAAAGGGAATGGAGTCCACCAAGGGAACAACAACGCTTTACAAGGTTTCGGAGCTATTCGAGCCTAAGGACTCTTTGCGTGCTTTGCGATTACCTATACTCCAGTGGCCAGGGCCTCCTGGTAGCTATCGACCTGGAAGCCCAGAAGCTCGGTTCATAAATTCTCTTGGGCTACGGCCTTATCCATCTGTTCCTGAACTCGTTGAGCTGATGTCTGGCAAGGATGAAAGTCTTCGCGTTTCGTCCCTGACATATTTCCTCGCCAACCACCAGATAAATGGGTATGGATCATTCCAGCTTGGTGGCAGTCCTAAGGCAATCATGCCTCTTCAGGGTAGTACCCGTCTTGTACCGCCTTCGCAGTGCTTTTACAATCCGCGAGCGTCTATCCTTGGGTTTAACATCTTGAGGAGAGATCTACACGACCATGCTATTGTAAGTTTGATCTAAAACTTGACAAAGACTCAGCTAACATCTATAGAAATTCGGTGTTGCACGAGATCCGCCAATGGTGGACTGTGTGAACCGCCTTTTAGCATCGCCTCCTCAAGATCATCAGAATGCTGTGGCACATTTCAGCTATTTCGCCTCTCGAATCACAGAACTAGGCGAGAATAACCTGGTCAAATTGCGTAACGCCTCGATAGTTCCTATCACAAGGACTACTCGATCGTCTGAGAAATCAACTTCTTCCATGACTCATGTCAGTCCTTCACGGGTGTACCTTGGGGCTTCGACTACATATGGAGACATCTTCGATTTTGTCGACTTTGGTCCTGAGGCGAATGCATTCTTGTTCCAATGTGGTGCCAAAAGTGAGCCCACCAAGTTGGAGGTTGCGCAAATGGCATGCAGTGAGCCAGCCCGTCTCCTCGGTGTTTTACAGAGTTCGGAGAAGTACCTGGATCTTCTTAAATCCTTAGCAGAAGCATCCTCAACACTCCACCGAGACAAAGAATTGTGGAGGAAAATGCGTACAGCGCCCTTCCTTCTTGCATACAAAGAACTCGCGCCCCCTAAGGGGAAGTCGGACGACCTAGAGGAAGAGGATGAACCTATTCGACAATACCAGCTTGCCTCTGCTGGCCAAATAGTGATCCTGGATGATATCATCAGCTACAGATTGTTCAAAGATCGCCTTATTTGTGCACCGGAAGAGGATGCGCTTGAAGAATTCTATCTAGCACTTGGTGCTCAGAAATTGAGCAGTGTTGTTCAGGAGGAGGTCAGAATTGGGCCCCATAGTGATAAACAAAAGGCTGCACTCAGTCTCCGCAAGCATGTTGTCGAGAGATCGAAAATCTTTCTCTTTGAATACACAAACTACCGACGCGATGCTATCAAGCATGACGTAAGATGGCTGGACAAGAACCTTACGGTCCACATTGTTCGCTCAGTGGCTTTGAGGAGGACTCTCAAGGGCCAGTATCAGACTCATACGGAGAAGCGATCAGCTGCGAGTGAAAAGACCAGCAACGGGTGGGTTCTTTATGTTTCTGATGAGTCGAAGCCCGACATGTACCAGATCGGTCAAGCCATCTGCCAGATGCTGCTAAACCGCCCGAATCAGCAGGCTTACCTATTCTTTGAGCCATTCCTAACGCTCGATCTTTACGGTTTGAGAAATCGCGGTTACAATGTCGATCGTATACTTCGGGCCAAGGCTGCCGAGGCCAGAATTGCCGAGGAAGAGAGACGAAAGGCACTGGAAGAGGAGCAGCGCCAGATCAAAGAGAGAGAAGAGCAATGGGGGGCCGAGGCAAAAGCGGCCGAGGCTGCACGCGAAGCTACCAGGATCCCAGAACCTCTTGGTCCCACGATGCCAGG